>NC_056736.1:414289173-414331673 GCF_019279795.1 Protopterus annectens | reverse complement strand
GCCACTATGCGAATGTGTAAGGTATATATTCCTGATAATGCACGTGGGGAGAAGTGCATCATGGTCAGGTGTTTAATCCCAGGTCATAGGTTCTGCAGGACTGGGTGAAGGCTGAGCAGTCTTGTGGACAACTACTGCTCATACAACTTGTGTCCAGATGTCTACATGACTGGACATTGTGCCGTAACACCAAGTCTAATTTTTAGTAAAGATACTTATCCCATGAAGGATATCCAAAAATTATGGGGACTGATGACTTTGATTCCTTTGGCTTTATGAAAATAAGGTAGGGTTATACATGTACGGGATACATAGTTTGCAATCCTGAGACTGCCTAGGGTGAGACTGCCTACTAGATATAAGAAGGGGTCACTATGTGCAGATATGGCTGCACCTATCTAGCAGCCCGAGTATGGATAGTTTTGGTGGACATTCAGGAAGGGGAGGTGGTGTGCTGTGGAGGGGATGATGGGTATTCAGTTATATATCCAGGTGTGTTGGGTTTGGATGGCTCAGTTCAGGCCAGACCATTATGTGGGTATGTGCCGGTAATGTTTCTGTACATGTGTATTGCACTTTTTAATGTTCATATGTTTGTGGGATTGTATTGCGGATGTGAATATTTGTTTTTTGGTTATCTTCCTGATTCACCCACTGCTCCCTCGTATACCTCCAGTTCACCTATTGTGCATCCAACCCAGTCTCCCCTTGGCAAATTATTACATTACCCGTCACCCTCCACCCCCATATTCCACAAGCACCATCCATCCCTTCTCTGGTTGATGGCCCATGGCACAGACAACAGAGCACATTGCATACACTACATATCTCTGGTACCAATATAGTTGTGAGGACTACCCTAGCATTTCTGATCATCCACATGCTGTACTTCATGCACATAGGTACACGCGAATACTTATCTTTCATGACATGGTAGGTAGACCCGGATAATACCCGTTCAACTATGGGCCGTCCTGACAAGGATGACTTGGACAGCAAATGGCAGATATTGGGTGAATGGTCTGACCATTGGTAGGATTTCCACCTTTTCATATGACCAGGATGGGACATTCTCAGGACACACATTAGAGTTTACAGGCCACCACATACCCACGGTCAATACAAAAGATAGTACTTTAGTTTTATGCCTAAATATACGCTTTTATTGTTGTAGCAGTTTAGTTGCTTATTCTGTTTCATTTACTTGCTTATTCTGTTTCTTGTAACATTTAGGTATTTTATATACGGAAATAAGTATTGCATGGGGCTATTGCATAAAATATGGGACATAATTATGTCCTACAATCGCAGGACATTTGACATTTATAATGGTTTTGGTATGGACACGACTGCCTAGAGGGGGACTGTCCCTCACAATGTAGGACAGGTGGTAACCATAACCATTGGGCTAGGCTTAGCAGTTGGTGACATGCTAACACGATGTGTTTCCCTTCCACTTGGTATAACTATTGACACTACAATGGAATACGGGCACGGGGTTTTAAATATCATTTGCTCTAGGGATGGGGGCTCAATATTCAGCTATTTTCATTTGTGTTTACTTTTTATTTTGGTGTTCGCAAAACTGTCTTGTATGCTTTGCATACATTTCAGTATCAATGGACACTGACAGGAGTGATTACTATTAGAGGCAGGCTGTACTAGTCAGCATTTTAGGTTGTGCTTATGCAGCCAAGATGTTCACACCTCCGTGCAGCACTTGGACATGCCTCCTGCACTCGCGCATGTTTCCTATACACATGGCATGCATGTGGTGCTGCTGCACCATCTCTACGCCGCATGGTCGGTGCAAGGCTAACACCATCCTTCCGCCGAGCTTCATGAATCCCAGGGATTGTCTTTCTATAACAGCAGCAAACCACTCCTGTGTGCATGTGCGTGTGTGTGTGTGTGTGTGTGTGTGTGTGTGTGTGTGTGTGTGTGTGTAAGAGATGTTGGATTTACCTATACTTGGCTTTGTTTGATCACTCATTCTTCATCCTCATAATTTTGTGAAATATAATTTTATATATATATATATATATATATATATATATATATATATATATATAGCTATACACATATACATAGCTATAGATATATATTGATCTACTTCTAAATTTCAAAGTTTCAAAACTTTGAATTTCTTATGGTCAAGACCATAAGATTGAAGTTATGAACTTCAAACCATTTAAATGGATATCGCCATACAGTGCAGAACAGTAGACTTATGTAGTGCAGTCACAGAGTTGGTATATTTAATTAGCAGGGGATGTGGGAGGTGCAGGCGGCTTGCTCACCTGCAAAAGTGCAAAAAAAAAGATTTTTTTTTTCAGTTTACATTTCTAAGTTTCAAATGGTCTCAAACATAAGAAATTTGAAGTTTTGAAACTTTGAAATTTAGAAGTAGACACACACACACACACACACATATATATATATATATATATATATATATATATATATATATATATATATATATAGATAGATAGATATATAAAACTATGGGTCTACTTCACTTCACCTAAAACTCATTTGGCAGAATTTCATTTCACCAAGACCAAATCATCTAATTTTTAAATTAGCAAAAACTCATTTGACTGAATCTCATGTCACTGAATTTTAAGCCATAGATATGATGTGGGTTTCCCTTCACCTGTGACTTATTTGTGCTAAAAATAATTACTGTAACTTACAGTGCTGGCTGTCAGAATACCAATAGCTATGTAGAAAGTAGTGTTGTAGTGTTTCTAGACGTGAGTATGTCTCCACATTTTTATGGGAAGTATCTAAAGTAATATGGTTGATGATTTCTGAGTTTCCATCAGTAGTGGCAGTGTGTCAAGTACTGTAAGGCAAGTAAAAGGTATATACTATTTTCCCCTGTGTAGTGCGATCCTGGAGTTAGTATATATAGTTAGGAGGGACACTGGGGATGTGGGGAACATAGCCCCCCCACCTAGTTTGGTTTTATATTGACCGCTTTCTGTTAAGAGGGTAAGTAAGTAGATTTTAAGTTCTGGACATAGATAGTGATTGGTGTTGCAACTGTGCATGTCTATGGTGTAAAATCTAAATGAGTTTTTGGTAATTTGAAAATTAGGTGAGTTGGTCTTGGTCAAATAATAGTCTACCAAAGAGTTTTAGGTGAACTGAAGTAGACCCATATATATATATATATATATATATATATATATATATATATATATATATATATGTATATATATATATATATATATATATATATTTATATATATATATATATATATATATATATATATATGTATATATGAGAGAGAGAGAGATAGAAAGAGATACAAGCACATATTAAAATTAAAGTACATATAGGTAATGAATTATTTACATGAGTATGAAAAATAACTGTGGCAGTCTCAGAGTTTAAATATTTTTTTTTTACCAGCATTCTGTATAGCTCTTGAAGGATTTATCAACACATTGATATTCAGGAAATTATGCAAAAAGACTTTGGCATGGAGCGATATGCTACACCAAACAGCTACTCCATGCATAAGTCCAAAATATAGGCTTCTTCAAGTTGAAATTCAACACATGCTAATGGGGACTGCATGAACCCTATGCTGCATGCCAAAAAGGGAATTGAGACTGCAACTCTGAAACACTTTGGAGTTGTACATTTGTAAAATCTGCCAATATAGAACAATGAAACAAAGGAGTAGTCCATCTAAGTCAGCAGTATAAGAGGCTTAGTACTACAGGCAGTTCCTGGTGGGAATCCATACTGGTTACAGTACTGAGATTCACATAAACATGGAACTGCTGTACAGGATGAACTCCTGGCCTTTCAATTCCTCCTGTATGAAATCTGATCTTGTAGGTATGCTCCCTACTTTCAGTTCCAGAGCTGCCATACAGGGGGAGCTGTGGTGCCAGGCAACTTTCTCCCTGCTTGGTGGATTTCATGACCTTGATTATGATTGCACTACACTAGCAATGTGTAATGAGATTCATTACCATAGAATGTCTCAGAATCTCATTATCTGCTCTTACTGTAGATAGTATCATAGACAGTTAACTACCCTGGTGTTGTATGGTACTTATTCTAAGCACCCTGCCACCCAGAAGATAACGTAATTTTTGGTGCAGGAATGAAAATTCAGGTCTGTGTATAATGAGAGAAAATGACCATGTACCCATAAATGTTTTGGAATTTACCCTTTGCATACATCACTATTCAAACATGCAAAAATTGTCACAAAATCAAAATAAAAAAAAATTCACAAACTGAATGCACAGTAAAAATATACATTTCAACCAGACAGAGACCCTGCTAAAATTCCAAGCCCTGCAAACTAAATGTAACAAAACACTTAACATTTGAGAAGTCAAGAGAAAATGTTCACTGTACCAATGGTTTGTCATACAAATGAAAGTAAAAAGGAAATAGGCATATTTTCAACCTTCAGTCATATATGGTCCTCCTTCACAGACTGACAGATGACCACAATGGTGCAAAAAATGAATTTAGCATGTACACCCTTGGAAAAGCCAAAATGTCAGTAAAGCAGTAGGATTAGAAAATCACATTGTTTGCCATTGCATATCTACAATAATAAACCAGAAACTTTTCAGTTTATCACTCTTCTCTTTATATCCTATTAGTATACTTAGCTCTGTTTTCTTTAAGTAAAACTGAAGGTTTTATATAAAATATCTAGCACATGGTAATTGTTGCCTTTGTGCAATAAATTAAAATGGTGTAATTCATTTGAAACTATTAAACTATCAACTATTGTTAAATCAGTCCTGCTCCTTAGAAAGCTTAAGAGCAGTATATTTTTAAAGTTGAGTAAATTCATTTAATATCAAAGTGAAGCAGATATATAGATTGATGGACAACTCCACATAGACACACACACACACACACACACACACACACACACACACACACACACACACACACACACACACATACCTGCTTATAAATAGTTTCCCCTCTTAAACTTCATGTTCATTTTCTGAGGCTGCTATAGTGGAACAATTGTATATATGTGAAGCAATAACAGAAAATCAAAACAATTAACTTTACTGTGAAAGCATTTCATTTTCCATGTTCTTCGTAAAAAAAATATCCTGCAAAAGTAGATTATTTTATTTATTATTTTTTATAAAATAAATAAAATTTACTGTGAAAGCATTTCATTTTCCATATTCTTCATAAAAAAATATCCTGCAAAAGTAGATACACTTACCCTTCAAGATTATAACAGCATCAGATATGATATGTTGTTTTTCTGAAAGAAATGTGAGTCAGCATATCATTTTTTTCCCTGAGACAAATCATTCTTCTTTCCTTATTCCCTCATGTCAAATTCAAATTCATCTATATTTCTTCTGTATGTGTATTACTTTAACAGACATCTTTATTCAGCTTGAACACATTCAGTAATTTGGGAATACTTTCATGCCATATTTTATTGAACTTCTTTGAAAATATTTTACAACATTTGAAAGCCTGAATTATTTTGTGCAAGATGGTTTGATATAATGTGACACATGGTTTTGCTGAGATATGCCTGTGGTCATATTCATTTTCTTTTTGTGAATCACTGAAATTGCATGCTTTGTTATTATGATTTATAAGTAATGTTTTATATGACATTTATAATTTTAATGTACATGACAAACAACTTTCTAAGATGCTCACTGAAAGGGAAAAATGGCATCTTATCAGGTAAAAGTTTCAGAATTATATTCTATAACATTGTTGGGTCTATATTAGAACATTGAAGTCTTAAAACATTGAATGTTCTAATATTGACCCGTAGTCAGCAAACACTGAAAATAGTGAAGCTGCAGCACACATAATTTTTTCTTATGGAAAGAATTTGGTTGGCCGTTTCTGTCGCTTAGCTATTTTCAGCACTGTGGTGGAAAGTTACGGGTCAGGTTCAGGTAAGTGTGCAATTCTGTGGATGTAAGGGTTAGGGTGTGGGTTAGGTGAGTTAGGGTTAGGGCGTGGGTCAGGTAAGTGTGCAATTGTGATGGACGTTAGGGTTTGGGCGGGGTAGGTGAGTTAGGGTTAGGGCGCAGGTGAGTTGAGTGTGTGATAGTGAAGGACCTTAGGGTTAGGGTTTGGGTTAAGTTAAGTGGATAGATAGTAGTGTATGTACAGTTTAGTGTAGGGTTAGATGTAGGATTTTAAATGTATATGTGTGGATTGCTGTTTTTTTGGTGTGCTTGTGTTGTGTGTATGAGTTTCGGAACAGCAAATTTTTGCCCTGGGAAAAAAATTGCTGTTCTGCATGTCGATATTTTCAGCATTCGCTGAATAGGGGTCGATATCAGAACATTCGAAGTTTTAAGACATCGGTGTTGTAATATAGACCCAACATCGTCATAGCAAAATATTATGACTAGTTTCTAGTTGTCTTTTCTGCCTGTGCCTTTATTTTTCCAGTATGGCTGTCTTTATCTTGTAGATTCTGTTTTTATTCAATCACACATTATTTCTATCCATGTGGATAGATGTGCATTTGTTTTATTGCTTAAATGTATAACATAACATTATACTGAAAGTGAAAAGTAAATATTCAAATACACAACTTCAGTTTATGTGACCTTACAATTCGACAGTGACACTCATATCTGTATTCTCAGTGGATAAACTGTGATCACAGTTCAAAACAGAAGTTAATAACAAATTGATACCATACTGAACAAGAAAAAAAAATAAAAAAAACAGGCATCTCATACAGAATATTTATCCACTTGTGTAAACTCTAAACATCCTCAACAAAACTCTTGCTCATAGTTAAGTAACAAAAGACAACATGTTTAAATAGCATTTCTAATTCCATTTCTGTGATTAATACATTAAACCACCACTAACCTCAAAAACATCTAACAATGTTAAGATATTAAATTAAATACTTTCATTTTACCCTTAGAAAAAAACTAACCTAATTTAAATGTTCCATACTATAAATTCTCTCTCTCTCTCTCTCTCTCTGTATATATTTATATTTTATGTATATATATATATATATATATATATATATATATATATTTTTTTATATATACATATATATATATATATATATATATATATATATATATATATATATATATATATATATACACACACACACACACACACACACACACACACACACACTCACACACGTGTCTTTGCTTGTGTATACACACACACACACACACACACACACACACACACACACACACACACACACATTTCTTGCGATTAAAAAATTCTGTATTTCACCTAATTTATTCTGTCATTATGAAACTCATCTCTGTGTAAGCCTACATCACTTACTGTTGAGGCACTATTTACTTATCTCAGATGCTGTTGAATTCTCATTTTTAATTTAACCACTGTTTTACTAATATATCGATAGCTGATAAAGCATCCACATTGGATGGGATACACTGCATTTGTGGTATTACAAGGGTAGAGGTTACAAAACTTGTGCCAAAAGCTGTTAATATTCCAGTCCATTCCTCCCTTTCCCAAAGCAGACTAAATAAAATGACTCCATGTTTCACAAGACCTTTAAAATCATGTGATACCACAGGTTGTAAACTTTTTGAAGATAAAAATCTGATAACCTTTTTGTAAAACAATGCAGTGAATAGATTCTGGTGATTGAAATGCGATCTACTTGTGGATAAGATAATAAAATATGCCAGTTATCTAAGTAATTTGTTTATTCTGCTCAGAAAATTTGCTGTAATTGGTAACAATGTATGGAAAGCCGGAAGGTTCATTTTTGTGCCAACACTAGACAAATAGGGCTATTGTTTCTTTTCTTCTTTGTTTAGCCCTTAATATACTTTGTTCTAACAAATCACAAGTATAAACTTTTGAACACAGCATGTATACTTCCATATTCACTTATTGGCAGTCTACCCCTCTATGCTTTTTTTGCTCACAAAATGTCTGAATATGGCGAGGCACATATCAAATGCAGTGAATGCCTACTGTCAGCTAATTGACATGTACAAGTCATACTTGACTTTAAAGTTGGCTGACTGCACTTTTGTGAAAACCACTCACGCAAGTGTCACAATTAAAATGTTAAGTTTGTAAAGGACATCCCTTTACTGCTACTTTGAAAACCAACAGAAAAAAATCTTAAACATTGCTGGGACACCATTGCAGATGATAAACATGTTATTTGTATAGCAACTATTATAATCCACAAGTTGAAAAAGAGGAGGCATATAAATTCTTGTTTTCAAAGTGTGCATGTTCGCATAATTGGAAGTAAATCATTTTCCTATCACTCGTTATAAATGGGGGCTTTCTTCCAAGACTGATCCAAATACAGTGGTCAATAGGAAATATCTGATAATGTCCACAGAAGCCCAATAACATTGTTTTGAACATGTGATGGAAGTAACCTTTTGTAAAAAGTGCTGTGAGTACCTGTATAGTTCAAAATAGGGAGCTTATGCCTGCAAGACTGCATTTAACAATTTGCTTGTTATACAAGTAATACTGTTATGTGCATAAACAATAGGGCATTGTAAGGACTGATAAATATTTATACACCTTAGGAATATTGAAAATATATGGATCTACAAGATTTTTTTTCTGTACAAATTCTGTACAGACTAGGGTATTAAAAAACAGTGATTTATAAAATACTTTGAAGATTTACACTATATTCCTTTCAAGCTGAATGGAGCAACAAGGAGTAATCAGAAAAACAGAAAAAATATACCCCAGGATTCATGAAGCTTGCACCAGATGCAGGCGTAGCATTGGCGTTCCAACACCAAATATGGACGGCAAGCGATCCAGGTACAAGCTGTTTCCACATACACTACCTGCGTACGCTACACCCCCACAGCTCCCGGCCCCTGTATGCTAATTACCCCAGTTGCAGCAGTGTAGCATGCAAATGAAGGCATTTAGTGATCCAGGAAGTGATGCAGGCATAGTGTAAGCATGCAGAAATGTAAACCGTAAAAAATGGTTTGCATTTTTGCAAACATAAAATTGGAGCCATGCCAGCCAGCCAAACACATTTATTATATTGTTAATATATGCCAATGGCTTAATATATAGCCATTGGCATAAAAAATGTACAAAATATAAAAAGAACATTTAATTTCATTTTTCACACTATCCCGAAGTTTAAGCGCAGGGCAGCAGCACGCAAACCGGATTGCAAGAAGTATAGAAAAATATAGAATAAAACTGCAATGTAACACATATCATGATTTTCCCATAATAGTCAATGGCAGGCATGTTACACCACACCATGGTGCAAGGGTTGCTAAGGGGCTGGGACAGTGTTTTGAGTGGTAGCTAGAAATTAGTAGGCAATGCCATGCAAATGAGAGGAGTAATAGTGAACCACAGATTTCCTGCTGGTGTAAGGATGCACCTCACAGCATAGCGTTATAACACCGAGGTGTGCCCTTGAGATAGAAATAACATCAAGAGTGGGGTATGTCACCTTTGCTGTAGGTAGATTGGATCATTGCTAATCCGGTGTCCCATAGCTAAGCAAAGCTGCAGGAAAGGGGTGTGTTGAACTGGCTGTAGCTTTGCTTAGCTGAGAACACACAAGGTAAATGAGTATGCATGTGAATGGAGATTAAAGCAAACTTAAACTCAGCAAACAGGTTTGTGCTGCACCCAACGGAGGTGAAACAGGAAGGATATAGGAAAAGAATAAGGAAATGCTGCAGCAGGGAAATTGGAGTACAAATGACTAATTAATACCTAGGAACCTACAGTGGGCCATTGACAACAGCTAACAAGGCTGCAAGCAGCTACCTGCAGAGCAGGAAATGGGAGGGTCTGTACTGCAAAGAAAACAGTAAAGTGTCACAGCAGAACAAAGCAGATTTGCATTATATCAGCTACAATACACATTTTGCAACACAAGACTGGGTAGTGAAAGTACAAAACAAGAAGAACGGCAGGTGGAGGCATGCTGATAATGGGAGGGGATCCTGGTATAAAAGTGAATTAATGGGCAACAGATTAATCAAGGCAGGCAAGCATAACTCCACACTAAAGGCCCCACACTTACAGTACTCACTGTAAAACCCATAATTAAGATACCCTGCAGCTGGAATTGCTCATACACACCCAATGACATCAGCAGCATACATAGCACAATAGTATAAAGTGTGAAAGCACCTCACACACACTTGTGTATTCCCATACACTCTGCACCATTGGTGTATACAGATGGTGAACTTTTAATATGTACATGTTAGGGGCTGCCATAGCTTTGATCCACCAGCATGTATTGGGGACTGAGGGTGGTGTGAAGGATGATGCTCACAAACACCCCAGGCACCAGAGGAGGAGAAGAGTGTTCAGACCCAGGGTAACCTACCAGGGCTACATGATCTGGAGAAAGTAGAGCATTACAGAGTGGACAGGGACACCCTACAGGCTCTTGTGGAGCTGTGACGGCCATGCCTCAAAGCCAGAACAAACAGAGGGGGAACCCATCCCAGTAGTTACAAAAGTATGTGTAAGCATGAGAATACTAGCTACAGGTACCTTTCAAAGGCCAACTGGGGATATCATGGGGATCACACAGGCATCAGCATCCAGGGTACTTCACCAGTTCCTGGATGCCATGTTACCACATGCCAATGAGCACATATGCTTCCCCCAAATGCAGGAGTTGGCCAGCAATATGCATCTCCTCCACCATGTGGCAGAACACCTGGAGGTACTGGGTGCAATAGACTGTACGCACATACACATCATGTCACCATCCGGTGAGCAGGGTAGGCGCTACATAAACTGCAAGGGATAAACCTCCATCAACTGCCAGGTTGTGTGCGATGCCCAGAGCATTATCATGGATGTGTGTGCTGGCTGCCCTGGAAGCTATCACGACTCACACATCTGGCATGCCTCACAGCTGTATCAGGTATTTTCCAGGGGGGGGGGCATCCTATATGGCCACATGGTGGGGGATGCTGGCTATGCATTGGAACTGTGGATGATGACTCCCATCAGAAATGCACACACACCCATGCAAGGATGCCATAATGAAGCACACGCACAAACCAGGATCATCATAGAGCATGTGTTTGGGATGCTTAAATCATGGTTTCATTGCTTTGACATATCTGGTGGAGCCTTGCAGTACTCTCCAGGCAAGTGTGCCCACATCTTCATAGTATGTGCCATGCTACACAATATGATCTTGCGGAAACAGCTGCAGCAGGGGCAGGGCAGAATGGTGAAGGCCCCACCACCATTGCCAAGGGCCCCACAGACACAGGGTACTCAGACCATGAACACCCTGGGCCAGCCCCAGTAGGCAGATGGAGGCGTGCCCAGTATGGCCATGCCTTGGCAAGAGGGTACGTATAGCACACACACTGCCAGTGTAGGCACCTAAGGACAGACATGTTTCACCACCTGCACACACAGTATAAATGGATGTCACACACACAAGACTACCTGTAAATTGTCATGTATAAGGAGTCTACTGTGTGCATCCAACATATGCAGCCCTCAATTATTGCACACACAACTGCTATTGGCACAAGGTAAGTCAACATATGAACAGTAAATTAAGCTATTAGCATGTGCTGATACTGTACATATAGATTCATAGGTAGGTACTTGGCTAACTGCATTCATAAGCCTAGCCAAAATGTGTCAGCATTTGCCACCCCATTGATTAATTAACTTCCCTCTGTGGAGCAGAGCCAATGGCAGGATGTCTGGGGTGTATCTACAGTTCCCCATCCACTCTTCAAGGTTTCTCATGCGGAGTGTTAGTGAGAGGCTCTGTATAATGTAATTAGGGATGTAGTTTCAAAGCATGAGGAGTTTCTGTGACAGGAACCTGTCTTTCCAGTATCTTCTAGTTATTGTTGTGGCAAGGTTTAGCTCACTGCAGCATGTGGCTCTCTGTGACATGGATTCCCATAGGTGGAGCATATACATTAAACCTGAGCTGGACATGGCTTTGTTGGCCAGCAGAGATCATCTCTGAGTAAACGAGATGCCACTGAGTAAAGCAGGAGTTCATTCAGTCTGGCTGCATAGGACATATGTTTGAGGCCAGTAATCCTCTTGGCGAGGTATGTTCGTGCACCTTCCAGCTGTTGGAAGTGTCTTCTGAGGTACGTCCCAAATGGGTTATTATACTCTATGATGGGACTGATGAGTGATGAGTAAAGGGGCGCTATAACTTCAGTATGTCTAAATGCAAACCCTTTAGTAATCGGATGGCCTACATAGAAGGATGTCCTAACTACTTTGGAGATATGATTGTCAAAGGAGAGATCACTATCTACCTTAGTCCCCAGATACCCTATTACCTCATCTGTATTAAAGTGGCATCCGCTTATGTGGTAATATGTGGGTGTTTAGTTTTCCAAAATGGAATGACCATGCACTTTGTGGCACTTAGCTGTAGTCCATGACATTGACACCCTGTGTCGGTCTCTGTGAGGCCCCTTGAAGGATGTCTGTGTCAGCTGGACTGTCAATTATGGTTCCCAGTTTGCAGTAATTGCCAAACATGGTCTGCCATAGTCCACCTGTGTTTGTCTGTACCTCTGGGAAGTATATTCCAAACAGTAGGGGCCCAGGACTGAGTCCTGTGGGACACCAGTTGTGACTGGTTAAGAGTTGGACCTGGAGGCTGCTAGTCTTACCATGTGGGTTCTGTGTTTAAGCCTGTTGGCAACCCATCCTGTGATGTATGGGTTTATGTACAGGCTGGTGAGGTTTTCAATAATACCTGAGTGGGAAATGGTGTCAAAAGCCTTGGCGAGGTTCATGTAGTATGTGTGAACCACCTCTCCCCTCATCTAACATCTTGGTGACTGTCTGTAAGATGTCAAACAGGTTCAGTAGGCATGATCTGCACTCAACCAAGCTGACCTGGGTTGGGTCACGTGTTTGGAGGTTACCAATGTCTTTGAGTGCCATGAGAATGCGCTCCATAGCTTTGCAGACTAGGCTAGTCAGGCTTATGGGGTGGTAGTTACCATGGTCAGTTGTGTTTCCACCTTGGTGGAGTGGAATAATCATTGCTATGCACCATTGTATGGGCATATAGCCTGTGTAGAGGCTGAGGTTGAAAAGCTTAATTAGGTGGGGGGGGTTAGTTTGTCTTGGAGTGTTTGCAAGATGCAGTCTGGGACACCATCTGCCTCCACTGACACTGTGTTTTGCCATCTGAGTGGGCCATTTCCACCTGTGTGTCTCTGATATATGGGATACTGTACTTTCCAGGTATTGTTGTGGGCTCTTTAGGGGGTGAAGTTTGCACTGAATGTATCTGCAAAGATGTTGGCGATATCAGTAGGGTCAGTATATTTTGTGCTATATTGCACCAGCACAGTGCAAATCTTTGTGTTGCCACTTAGATCCTTGACATAGCCAAAGAAGGCGTTGTGGTTATCTTTTGGATCCCTGCCTATTTTCCTGTTGATGTTAGCCTTGGATGATTTCATGAGGGACCTCTGTTTCTTACTAATACTGGTAATGGATGTCTGCCCTTCTTGGGTGTTGCTGTTTTTCTTGACTATTATCCTACTTCTGTTGTATAGCCTGTTTATTGCAGGGGTCCACCAGACTGGTGTCCTTGGCTTGGAGGAGCGAGTCTTGGTTTACCAGTGATGGCATGATCCATACGTCCTTGTAGGTGCTTATAGAGTGCATTTGTAAATCTTTCTGTATCTTGAGCAGTGTTTTCCCTTAGCATGGGAGCTGTGAAACCTCCCACCTCTGTGTTTAGTAGTGTGAATTTAGCTGTAGCAAAGGTATTCACTGTGGTTACCTTGGGTGGGGGAGATGGTTGGGTGTGGAAATCATCAGTGAAAAGTCCATGGTCAGATCTAACCAGTGACCAGTTTGCCTCTACTGTGGTGCACCTGTCGCCCATATTGGTGATTACCACTTCTAGTATGTTTCCACCTCTTGTTAGGAAGTTTACCATCTGACACAGGGCATATGAGGTGATAAATTCCAGGAAGCGCTGGGCCTGGAAGTGAGTACTCGAGTTTGTTTCCCAGTTAATGGTAGGGTAGTTGACATCGACCAATACCAGGGTGATCAGTAGGACTGTCATGTTTTTCACTGACTCCAGGTAGGAGGAGTGGTGGTCCTGGGTCATGGAGGGTAATCTGTAGCAGGCCACAGTTTGCATTGCAGTTGTGGCTGATGTTAGCTGCACATGGATGATCTCAGAGGTATCATGCTGCCCCACTAACCTGGAGGTGTAGATATCCTTGATGAATATGGATACACCCCCTCCATGTCTGTGTCAGTCCATGTTCTGTGGCCCAAATGTGTGGTATGGGTTGTAGTCCGGTAGTGCTGGTGTACTCTCAGGAGCCTTAAAACACGTCTCAGTTACTGCACAGATGTCAACGTTGTCCATACGGAGGAGTGCTGTGAATGTGTGCATGTTGTGATTACAACCCCTGGTGTTGAGTAGCATAACCCTCAATGATTCTGCTATTGTGCTGTTTATGGAGGTGGGAATCACCTTTGAGACTTGCCTAAAAAAGGCACCATGGGGGAGCCAATAGCCTTGGCCAGTATTCCAAAGCCTAAGGCTGACACATGCAAGCTTGTATGGTATTGTTACATGCATGTTACCCATCTGTGCTTGTTTCTCATCTTTCCTGTAGGTAATCTACTGGTAAGCAATAGAAATCCTTAAACTTATACAAGTCTTCTAGCTTCCAAGATAGGCTTTTGGGGTGATTAAGTATCAGTTTTTTGTATGTTCCTGCTATGCTTAATTGTTTTCTGACTACATGGTGATTTTTCCCTGAATATTGTGATCTGAAAGCTATGTTTATTCACATAGTATGTCTGTGATGGCCTGCACTTTAGAGGTTCACAGCTAGGTAGTAGGCTATCTGCCCAAGGGCATTTAGAAGCATAGCTACAGTGTGTTGGCTTTCTCCGCACCATTGATGAAGTAACTGAGCCTCTGTCAAGCATAGCCAATGAAGTGATTCCAGGCATAGTTCCTGGAAGCATTTTCAGGACTGGGGTGGTGGAGGTTGATAGGGGCACTTAGTGATCCAAAGAGGGTATGTTAATATGAAATATCAACACCATTCAATTTCCCCAACAGGTCTTGCAGCTAAAAAACTGGAGGGGCTCGCCCATCCCCTGGCTGTATGGTTCTGGGACACATGATCCCAGGGGTGTATATTCTGTTACCCATTCACACATCAAGGTTTCTCATGAAGTGTGTCAGTGAGGGACTATGCCTAATGTAGTTAGGAATTTAATTTATAGTCTCTCATTTCATTTGTTGTTTTTATTTCAAGAGTAAGTGAAGCTCAGTGGGTTTGGGCACCTCCGCCCATTGCTTAGCCTAGCTTACACATAGAAATCATCTAAATAGGAAATAGGCAAAGCAATGTTAATGTAAATAGTGTAATGGTTACAGCATTTACATAGTATTTGTGCATTCCTGGTTCAATTCCCAATAAAGTCAGATATGTTTTTCATGTTAAAAAGTATACCTTAACCACAGCTTGCATAGCTAGATGGTATTCTTCAGTATAATAAACATTTGAAATACCCATATATATCCATGTGTGCTGGAGGGTAAAGTCAACAGAGAATGTAATGTTATGTAAGCACATAGTGAGATGTTACTTCAGTGAAATGTATATATCCTGAGTAATTAGCAGATGTGGCCATGTATGTGAGCACAGGTTATAAGTTTTAAAGTTTAACTGCTGCTTTAATGTCACACAGACACTTTTAAACATGCTTACAACCACTTAAATGAGCTTTATTCTGGAGTAAAACACATTTTTAAAGCATCACAGGTGTTGAACCCTGGACCACGCACCCAATAGTCATGGGACTTACCACTAAGCCATATGAGCTATATACATGTTTCATGGTCTTTAGACTACACCTTATACTATAGGAATTCCATCGTACTGACCACAAATGGGACAGTCACTTTGTGTACATACGTACAGTACATTGTAATGTACTGTAGTTTGTGAATCATCATATACAAGTCTACATATGTATATGTATAACTGTTACAAATTAATACTATATATATATATATATATATATATATATATATATATATATATATATATATATATATATATATATATACATGCATGTCAGTGATGTCTGCACATAGGTAGAAATATATATATATATATATATATATATATATATATATATATATATATATATAAATATATACAGTTACATCTATAGCCATATATATATATATAAACATCTATGAACACACTTTGTGACACAGAAACAATCCAAAGGAATTGAAGTGTACACAAAACACATGCAGCTCTGCTATTATAACTATTAATATTAACTTATTAACTTAATTCACCATAAAAGGGATGGTTGTTGTGTATGTGGAGATTGGGGTGGGGGGAGGAATGATGGGCAGCGAAATTATGCATCAAGGAAAGCCTGGGTTGGGTGCTCAATAAGTGAACTGGAGGGGTATACATGGAATATGGGGGCAATATAAAAAATAAACAAAACAAGAACCATTCTCATCCATAATACACCCTGTCAGGTCACATTGCAACACTTAATTCTACAAACATATGAACATTAACATGTAGCATACATATGTACACCAACTGACTGTCACATTTGTTTTCAGTAGTGAGGAATGCCTGTAGTAAAATGTATATTCTAAACACCATGACATTTATACATATCTTAGATGCCTTAGTGGTAAAGTCAGTGACTGTGGTGTTCATGGCCCCGGGTTCATGACCTGTAAGGGCTCTTAATTTATTTTGACGGCCAGAATAAGAGCTGTCAGATGCAGTTGGTTTTGCGTGGCTTTGCGCGATGGAAAAGCGGCGCTTAGACACGGTTGAATGGATAAGCGCTTCACAGGTTTGACCTTTGCTTAATGTTTC
Organism: Protopterus annectens; assembly: GCF_019279795.1. NCBI lineage: Eukaryota > Metazoa > Chordata > Ceratodontiformes > Protopteridae > Protopterus > Protopterus annectens. The sequence continues at coordinate 414,314,768 of NC_056736.1, read as the reverse complement.
GCAGACCACAAGCAAACCTGCTTACAACTGCTTAAATGTGCGTTAATCACACTTTCCCTACCCGTTCCTGTTCTGAGTGGTAAAATAATAACCTCTTCTAGGATTAGAACCCACAACCATGTACACCATCCTCAGAGTACCCTACCAGTAAGCTACCTGAGATGTACCTATGCCAGCTGTGTATTCAGACAGATTAAAACTCAAAAGGGAGGATTGTGTGGAAATAGGACAAACTGCCATGCACCCAATGAAAGGTATATGCTATGTATATATATATATATATATATATATATATATATATATATATATAGAGAGAGAGAGAGAGATACATAGATACATGTTGATATATAGAGATATACATATATATGTAGATATATAGATAGGTTAAAAACATGTACACATCTATGGAGGCACATATAAACGTATGCAATAATATATATTATATATCTGTATATCTCTATGCATATATATATATACATATATATATATATATATATATATATATATATATATATATATATATATATATATATATACATACATACATGTGTGTATACAGCATCTGAAGTGTTCAAACCTGAGTATAACATGGACCATAGCAATCACACATTCTGCCAACACCAAACAATATGAACATAACATATGAAGAGTATATGGCAATACACTATTACAAATATGTTCTATGGACATGAGCCAAATAGGGTTAGTCACCAGCACAACTACAATGACTGCAAATATCCATGACAGAAATACACAGACATCTTTCATGTTGCAAACCTTTATTACATTCCGATGTATTTCCAAAAGAATTCAAGGACTAACAATACCTGCATGCTATACAGGAAGCATTTAACAGTGCCTTAATGAATCAGCCTGCAATTACCATAGTATTTGTCCACTAAGGGATAGGTGTTCACATAGGGAAAGAACCCCCACACACATATAGAATATGTATAAAAGCAGTTACTACACACCTGCATCTGTTATGTACACCCGCCAACATCTCCCCCACACCCAAACTAATTACAACAATACATATTGTCATACCATAAACAATTATTCACCCACTGTATGACATCTGCTGAAACCTTAACATACCTGGACAGAGACACACTAACATGGACCTATGTGAAATAGTCGCTATTATACAATGGAACAGCTGCTGATGATACAGGGTTTGTTTGAACTAATCCTGTTTCAGAGGGTTGAAAAGTAATTATACCAGGAAGTGTTACCAATTACTGATTATCAGCACAGTAGGATACACATTTACACCAAACTAAAGATGTCTGGTGAGCATACTGTAAACCCCCTAACAGTATATGCATAGCCATACAGCCATGCCCTGGTCAAACATCCTGGCCAGACTGAAACATATGCAGAAGTATTAGGTACAGACAAACCCTGCACAAGTAGCAATGTTCATAAATATAACAGCAGTACTCACATGTAGACCAAATCTTCTAGGCATTACACTCGATATATTTCTGTTTGTCTCCATACAGCTGTTGCAATAGATTTCAAACAACATTTCCAGGCTGTCTTCCTCACAAGTAAGGCAAAGGGACAATGCCCAAGTGGAGTACTCAATTATACTCCACCGTTGCCATGGTATTGGCTAATGGAGAAGCTGCACAGCTGATGTGCATGTAATTAACTACTGTGGAACAGGTGATCAGGATAGCACATGTTACTGATCTCTAACTATAAAAGGATGCCCTGTCACACATTCAAATCATCTGTATCTACCTGCAAAATAGTACAAAATACCCAACAGAAGATCGAAACACAAACCAAAAATGATTAATATACCAGTCAATAACACCTCCAATTACTAAGAAGGCATGTATAACATTTAGTATGTCTGTGTATGTAGTACCTGTTCTGTAATAATTACAGTGTAATCAATGCATATACTGGAAATAGCTATCTTGTAGAAATGTATTGTTGAGCAGTAGTAATGCTTGTAGTATTCTATGTGTGTACTGCTGTAGGTCACAAGGCAAACTCCTCATACACCACAAGGGATGATATATATGGGCTTGGAATTCACCAATTCTTTTCCAGCCACTGTCAGTGTCAGGGTTGGTCCAACAAGTATGTGCTATATCAGGGGGTAGTATATGTTGATAAATTTAACAGTAGACATATGTATGGGTGTATTAGTGAGATGAGCATGTCAAAGGTGGGCTTACTGTGCAAATATGATTTGCATTGTGGGATATCATGCCAATAACTCTGTAATGTTCAGTATTTTAGGCAGATCTGTATTCCATTTTTACATAGCGTTTCTGTTATGTTATGCAAACATTAGTTATGTCTATTGGTGATTACAATACTCAATAACAGGATACATATGACTTTTATTCATCTGACAGTTTAGTAGCATGATAGCAAAGAAAATTGGAAGAGCTAGGTAACTATCCATGCACATAAGACATGTAATATCCACCTCACTAGTATCGTTTGCAAGCAATTACAGCTGTGCATGTGTACATGTTATGCAAATGTTAGTGCAGTGTTATGCAGATGTTAATGTCCCCACAGACTCTACCAGTGATGATGAAAGTATGATTGAGGCACAGGCAGGGCTGTCAGGGGGTGAAACTGTGCCATTGGTTGCCATCCCCCTCATCCCCGCACACAGATCTCATGCCTACACATACCCCATCACCAGTGGCTATAGAGGAAGGACAGTTGGCAGGTGGTAGCATGGAACAGGAAAGTGTGGAGACTATGGAAGGTGTGCCTGCACACCATGATCCCAGCCAGCTGACTAGTGATGTCCCACACAGGCATGTGCCCAGTGCTGCTCGTAAGAGGACCTCTGGCCAACATGCCCCTGCAAGACATAGCACATCAGCTGGTGTCACTAGATGCATGTTTCAGGCTGTATTGAAGGCACAGGCACATGCTGAATGGCACAACAGAGAAGGTCTGAGGCTTTAGAGGGCTGCTGTCCATTCTTTAACTGACAACATCCAGACAATTGCAAATGCTCACCATCATCTTGCAGATGTTTTGGATAGACGATTGGGTGACATGGTGGGAGTCCTTGACCATGGATTGTCAATGGAATGTCTGTGCTGGAACATCTGATGGGAGTGAGGCATCTGACACATGGATGTAGGCCAGCTACATCACCTGTTGAAGGTCTACGTGAACATGCTACTTCACATGCCAGCTCCCATACTGGCGATAGCAGCAGCAGTGCAGCTGGTGCTGTGCTGTCAACACCAGGACACAGCAGGCCCCATGCTCATGGTCCTGGACGGTCCCAACAGGGACACGGTTCCAGTTTACATGTGTCATCAGACAGTACTCAATCTGGACCTCTGCCTGGTAGTGCCCATGCAACCCCTGTTAGGCACAGGTCACGTGGCCGTGCCTGAACACTGTGAACTGTGAAACCTGCCCTCTACAGTCTGCAGCTTTCAATAATACCCCTGTTTAGGCCAGCCACATCCCAGGCCTGTGTGCATACATACACGCACACACCAGAAATAAATTTAGGGCACCTCAACACACACGCACATAACATCCATACATGCCCAATGAGATCAAATGCCCTAACCCACACACATGATGTCATCCAATGGTGCAGACTAGGCCTCTGGCAAATATTATCACCCTGTGCATATGATGATGCCTGTGCCGCATCCCTGTCATCCACACCATTGGTGCAGGGACATGCTCATAAGGTCTGATGCACAGGGTGAACATACTAGGAAGACAATTATAGATTACAATTGTTGAGTGGTGTTGACAGGCAGCAGACATAACATGTACTATAGTTTTAGAATGCATTTTGTACTTTCAACATTATGTATCATGTGTAACAACAGTAACTGCATATTGATCTTGATGTTCTGCCTTCCTCTTTCAGGTGTAATTGCATGTGCTGGGGGATGTCAGTGTTTGCGGTTAGTGTCCCATATGTAAATGTAGACTATGCACAGGTCTGTATGACAATACCGACATGCACTTTGTAGCTTCCACATCACAGTTATAATCTCCCAAGTTTCAAACATGTTTACTGATCTAATGATCCAAGAGTATGATAGCTGTGTAGTAAGCTACTGTGGCCAGAGCCATCACACCCATAGTAGGTGACATTACAGGTATAGATAGATGGAGTGGGAGGAGGTAAAAGAGTGGTTTAGCAGATGACAAGGGTAAAGGCCAGTTTCTCATTGGGAAGCAGTAATACCCGCTCACAAGACGCATACACAAACACACACTCAGGGATTCACAGACACAGTAACACACACACACACACACACACACACACACACACACACACACACACACACACACAGACACACACACACACACACACACACACACACTGTTGCCATTGTTGGGATGAGAACCCCTGTTTATGTGCAAATTATCATTATAGTACTACGCAATTACAAGATGCAACACAGAGATTACACATGTGCAGGTAGTCTGAATGGCCTATGATCGAGGACATCAACAGGGATACTAGATTGCGGTGAGTGTATGTGAGGATGGGAGTTCATCAGTAGGCTATGTAACAACAAGCCTCACCTCAGGCCGTACATGTTTACAGGCAGTTAGATTGCCCTTCTAAGATTGATGACATCAACAAGTACACTAGATTGCACTGAGTGGATGGGGGAGGGTGTCTTATCATTTCACTATGATAAAATACAGCCTCACTTCAGGGACCGGGCAGCCATACACACACACACACACACACACACACACACACACACACACACACACACACACACTGTGGCATTCACAAAGATATACACCTATGTCACACACATACGGACACTTGACATGTGTGTGATTCAAACACCTGCCTATGTCTTGCTTTGTACACTTCACTCTGTACAGATGTCTACAACAGTGTACAGGAGAGTGAAAACATGTGGGATGTATTCCCCACCATACGTGACATATATGGACACATACACCCACACATGCCAGTACTGTGAATCAAACACCTGCCTATCTCATGATATGTATTACAGAGCGACAGCACTATTGCACATGCTACAAAGCACACTGACTCTTTCTTTTGACAACTGTGCTGATATATGCACAATATATGCACAGGGGAAGTGTTACTGTTCCAGGTGTCAAGAGGTTTGCCTTCAGTGTCACCCTTACTGCATTCTACGTTGTGTGTCCTCTCCTTCATTTAACAAAACCATAGTTTAGCAGTTACACAGGTTATTGTAGGAATGGTTGTAACACACCTGTGAGCTGTCCACAGTAAGCATTCATCTGCAAAGTAGCCCCACCACTTAGTAGTTATGTCCAAACATCTGTCCATACCTAAAGTACAGCTTACTATTGTATTTTGAGCATATCACTATATACAGTTGTCAATGTTGAGGCTGCATTGCAACTGCATGATGCACTAAGACAGCAGTCACCTTCAAGCATCAGACACTGCACATGCATGGAATCTAAACACACATCAGTACATGTACACATATACAGTTTCCATCAGTAAGTGGACTAGCAGGTCAAGAGGATACATTCCACACCTTCCCCACACCATGTATGAAACCTAGCTGAGCATTACACCATAATGGATGTTGTATTCATGTACTGGTAGGACACACAACCACCTTCACTGAGTAGCCAAGTGTACATTTATGCCAACAGCACATCAGCAAGACACACACACACAGCAATATTCCATGTCATGATCCCACAAACTGTTAGTTGACAGTTCCACTGTGAAGCCAGGGCACTGCAATGGTCAACAGTCAGCACATCATATGTGCCACACACACCTCATGATTACTTGAAGAGTGCCAGCAATGTGCTCTGTTTGAGCTAGGCATTACACTTATTCAAGCATGTGCGAGGTCTGTGGCTTGTAAACATCTCACCCCAGCATGTTCTGTCTATTGTGGTAATAAGGTTAATGTCCAGACAGCACACAGCATGCATGGCTTGCAATTGTTGACATGGTGTATATGTAGGAGCTGTGGGAACACATGACTATACATGTCATGGACATATCACCTGTAACTACTCAGGAACATACAGAACATAGATGTATTCCCCTGAGTCTGTCAATACAGGCTATGTGTGTAGGTCCTATGATCCTGTTATTTGGGTATGTTTGTAGGCATTGCATTAGGTGGACATGTCTAATGACATGCATACCACATGAGTTGTTGTTTGATATGATAGGTGTCATGGGTGACCAGTAGAAAGGAAACATTACCTCTGTCAACATAGATATCAAACCATATGTACTGTTAGCATTCAGCAGCCATGGACCTATCTTCCACGTGCATGTGTGTAATGAATGTAGCCACCTGTATGTACAAAGGACAACAACAGCAATGGTATTCTCATTTATGTTATATGAGTGTGGGATGTACATATCCAGGGCAGGTACATCTAGGTCATATCAAACCATGAGGGTGTTGTTTACTGGTGTACAGCAGCAGTCAACTGTGTTAATGATGACAACATGTGAGGGACCATGGTATGTGTACAACTGACCTGGTTACAAACAGTGGTATTATTGCATTGTATAACACATTATGCAACTGTGTCAGTACATGGATACTTTGCACAGTTGATGCAGGGCTAGGTACAGTCCACCAGTCAAAGTTTATTTGGTGTTCTATCATATTATTTCACACCACATGTATGGATGTGCGTTGGTAGTCTGAGGACATGATGGTGGATGTATATGAGGATGTTACATAGAATGCAGCTTTTGCCACTGACACCTGTACCTGACACATCTGTGATGAATTATGTCAGAGTAGTGGTCTTTACTTGTGAGTAGTCTTTATGATTATGTGGACATCACCACCTGGAGTGGTCCATACCAGTGTCATGGCCCACATGTCTGGATCTGCGTTATATGGTGGTAGTGCTATTGTGCACTACAGAGCCTTCAGCCAGGTATTCCCCACTGCACAGATGTCAGTATTCCCCATTGTAGGGTCTACATTGAGCAAATGGATTACAAAAGCCACACATCTTGCAATAGTTAGCATAAGCATCCAATGCAATTGTCTTGTAGGTGTCAGAGTGTTAACTCTGTGTTTAGGACTTCTGCCTTGGAAGGCCACTATATGGATAAATGCGATCTAGGTATTATCCACACTCCCTTGAATCATGGATGCATGTGGTCCATGACAAAGGCATGTCTTCTTTCAGTCATAACATCCTGGGATGACAGACACTGGACAACATCATAATTACAGCAGGACATTGGCGCATTGTTTTGGTCACGCAGTTGCCACTCGTACCATTACATCATTGCGAGTGGCAGTATTGTGCTTGGTATCAAATGCTACATCTAAGGTGATGGACAGCAGCAGACATTGTGTAGATGACCAGTGCCAGATATGCTTAGTGGAGCGGTCCTGCTAATAATGTCAACTACTAACACAGCCGGGAGAGGTCATCTTGACACTTGCACCTCAGTACCATTAGACAATGTGGCTCACATATCATGCTTGCACATGCCACTGTTCCAAGTATAATGCCACTGTCCACAACCTGATATCAATGTATGCCTGTCAGGGCAGCGATGTGTTTGACACATGCTGTAGTTAGCATCCACCTGTGTGACCCAGTTAACCTATAGTCTGTCACTTCTACACATGCATGATTGTGTATACTTCACATATATATGGTAGTACTTCATGTACATGAATGCATGTGTATTACACAGCACAGATGCACATATATCATTTATAGGTCACATACAGGTATCTGGTAGTAAACCTGTATGATGTGCATATATACTGACAGTTAAAATGTACATAGCTGTAGACCTGTGTGTTTACAATAGGAGTCCATTACAACACGTTCTGTACATCTAAGTGTATGAGCATGCACACTGTTGCCTTCTGTGGTTAGAATCGGAGTGCCTCCCAAACAGCCCTGTGCTACTAAGTGTATGAGCGTACCCACTGACACCTTGTGTAATTTGAGTCAGTGCATCCAAACAAGCCCTTTGTTTCTACGTGTATGAGCATGCCCAGTATAACCTTGTGTAGTTGTAGTCATAGTGCATCCCAAATGACCCTGTGCTACTGTGTATGAGCATTCCCACTGTGACCTTGTGTAATTGGAGTCAATGCATCCAAACAAGTCCTGTGATTCTATGTGTATGAGCATGACCACTGTAATCCTGTATAGTGATAGTAGTTGTCCATTCCACAGATGGACATACTCCAGTTCAGGGCTTGTTGTGCTACAACTATACCTCTCAGGCCTACCTATGTCTTACCTGCAGATGATGTGTATTGTTTGTGCATACAGGTTGTAATGGACACCTACTTTAAACACACAGGTTTACAGCTATGCACATCTTAACTGTCAGTATCCCTATTGATGTCCTCAATGTTAGAAGGGCAGTCTAACTGCCTTGCCATATGTAATCTCTGTGTTGTGTCTCGTAACCATGTAGCACTGTAATAGTGATCTTTAGATAGGCAGGTGTTCTGATCCCACCACTGGCAACTGTGTGTGTGTGTGTGTGTGTGTGTGTGTGTGTGTGTGTGTGTGTGTGTGTGCCAGCAAATAGACGAGTTTGGTTGTGTGTGTGTGTACTTGTGTCTGCATCCTGTCATGACAGTGGGTTTTACCACTTTCCAAAGAGAAACCACCTTTTGCACTGGCCTTTATTCTTGTCATCTGCTAAACCACCATCCCCCCCCTCCCAGCTGCAAGTAATCAGTCCTGTGATGTCACCCAGCTCAGAAGCAGAATCAGAGTAAGTGTAATTGTATGGGTTCTGTGGCACATACCCCAACTGCATACCACGCTACTAGTTACCTTTACATAGGCAAGATTTGTAAGCACAATACTGGCAAGTATGTGTGTTTGTGTGTGTGTGTGACTACCTTGTAGCCAGGCATACACATGTGTTATGTCTTTTAACATGCTGCACACCATGGTAGTCATCTGTGGTGAGTGGATTCCACAAATTATTACATAGTTAGGAATAGAAAAGAATAGACAGTTAAGAACAACTACTGTTGGGTATGTTATTTTCCTGTGCCACTGTCAAGCAGTGACACAGATGTGGTCCCTGGGGTGTATATCCAACCCATCATTACCCCATCCAAACTCCACAATCCCCGGGGTACATTTCCTTAACAACCATCCCTTCTCTGGTGAACTGATTAAGATTTAAATGTTCTAAAACAAGAGTTGCCTCTGTTTTTTGTACACATCAATTCCTTTGGAACCCTTCTGTGTCACAAAGATTGTTCAGACATGTTTATATATATGGCTATAGCTGTGTCTGTATATATGCATATACATATATATATATATATATATATATATATATATATATATATATATATATATATGCGTGTGTGTGTGTGTGTGTGTGTGTGTGTGTGTGTGTGTGTGTACACATCCCGTAAGTGCATATATGTATTTAGTATTTTGTTATAACAGTTGCACATATGTAGACTTGTCTATGTTGTTTCACAGAGTACAGTACATTCAAGGGTACTGTACATATATACACAAAGTGACTGTCCCATTTGTATTCAGTACTGTGGAATACCTATAGTAAAATGTGTATTATAAAAGCCACAAAACATGTATCCAACTCAGATGGCTTAGTGGTAAGTCCACTGTCCTTGGTGTGCATGGTTCAAGACCTGCAAGGGTTGTTGATAAAGTCATTTAGGACTGAATAAGTCACTTTTCAGCAGTTGTAAACAGGTGAAAATGAGTTTTCGTGACAGTAAGCAGTGGGTACACACAGGTAAAAGACATGTACAACTCGCAGTACACCTGAAATGCCCTTCTTTGGCAATCCTGCTGATGCCACCCACCTAGACATATACCTCTGGGACTGCTGTAACCCAGTAATCTCTGTAGTTTGTTTTGAAACTGCTTAATGCTGTAGTGTGATAAACTACTTTGGTAGGTTATCTAATCCCAGACTTGCCAACTGTGTGTGTGTCTGCCTGAGAAAGGAACAATGCTTTTTAGAGTATGCACACTGCTTACAATTCACAACTTTGGCAAGGGTGCTGATGTCACCCACCTAGAAATACACCTCTAGGAGTACTGAAACCCAGTAATTTCTGTAGCGCGTCCTGTAACTGCATAATGCTGTTGTGTGATAAACTAGTTTGGTAGGTGTTCTAATCCCAGACTTGCCAAAGGAACAATGCTTTTTAGAGTATGCGTACTCCTTTCAATTCACATACTCAGTGTTGGCAAGGGTGCTGATGTCACCCACCTAGAAATACACCTCTGGGACTGCTGCAACCCTGTAATTTCTGTAGTGTGTCCTGTAACTGTGTAATGCTATAGTGTGATAAACTAGTTTGGTAGGTGTTCTCATCTCAGATTTGCCAATTGTGTGTATTTGTGTGTGTGTGTGTGTGCCTGTCTGCCTAAGAAGGGAACATGCTTTTTAGAGTATGCACACTCCTTACAATTCTCATACCCAACTTTGGCAAGGGTGCTGATGTCACCCACCTAGAAATACACCTCTGGAAGTGCTGTAACCCAGTAATCTCTGTAGCTTGTCGGGTAACTGCGTACTGCTAGAGTGTGATTTAGAACTGTGGTAGGGTTCCATCCACAACCATGGCACTTATGTGTTTTCTGTGTATTTCAATGTCTGTGTAGGGAGCAATGCATTATAGCCTACTCACTCACAGGACATGTACAATGCTCTATGTTGGTGATCCTGCTGATGTCATTCCTTGTCAAATACACCTCTGGGGAATGAGTTCCCTAGTAATCCTTGTGGTGCATCCTATAACATCTCCAAGCAGTAATGTGATATAGATCTTGGTTATGGATTCTATACCCACACATGTCAGTTGTGGATGTGTTGTGTGTGTCTCACTGTCTGTTTTGTGAGCAATCCATTTTGGGCTACTCACTTGCAGATAATTCGAATTGCCCTACTTTTGTAACCCTTCTGATGTCATTCCTTGTGAAATACACCTTTGGGGATGGGGTAGCCCAGTAATCTCCATAGTGCGTGCTATAACTGTGTAGTGCTGTAGTATGAAAAATTAGTTAGGTCGTAGTTCTATTCCAAGACATGGCAGGTGTGTGTGTTTGACAGTCAGAGCCTGTGTGGAGGTGGCTGTGAGTGTCTAACCACTGGGCATGTTGAGTAGCTTTCTTTGTAGTTTTCCTATATGGTGGCCATATTAAATGTCACAATGTCCACCTCACAAGGATTACAGATTTCAATCAGCCAAGAGACTGTGTTAGCAAGCCATACCCCTACATCTGGCAAAAGGCCTGGTGAACAAAGTAAGCACCCCTACTATTACCCAGAATACAGTCTGAACCCATGTGTCATACACAAGCCCACTTGCTTAGAAAATACTGCTATGTTACTATTACCCTGCATATTGTTGATAGATAGCAGGCATGGTGTGAATGCAGTGGGCTGCAGAGGGCATGGTACCCTGTCCATCAGTACAATAGGCACGTAATTGTGGACAATACGCTTTAGCTATGTTCCCCACCGGACACCTGCAACATATGTGGTGCCATCAAATGTGCTCCACAAAGGACATACAATGCCTTACACACATGTCCTGTATGGACAGATGCCACTGACACCAGGGAATACCTGTATCATGCTATCAATGCAGGTGCATGGTCAACAGCAGGTCCTGACACCAGGCAAGGATTGGCAAATCTGATGATAACAGTCTGTGTACACAACATGTGCCAGGCAAACCAGGTACACTTAAACATGTCACTGTACATTAATGTGGGACGTGCACATCCCAGGCAATGTCCATGTTAATGACTATCAAACACAGACATGGCATCCATTGCAAAGCAATGACCACACACAATGGTAACCAGGATGACAGGACAGTTAATACAATACCCATCTCTGTGGGACATTGCAGACACTACACCCCTGAACCACACTGCAGACCACTGTCAGGTTGCCTGATTTCAAGGATTACCCCTCACCCAGCCTTATACAGCCATCTTGCACAGCCAACCACTACACACCCATGAAGCAATGCACACATGCATGTCAGTACTGGTACCTTGTGTCTGAGTGTGGGGTATGATGTTCCCAACCACAGTCACACCCAGTATAACTCCCATTGGCATACTGACTGATTTCAGACATGTTCACATGCCCTAGTCCATAGAAACTCTGGATATCCCCTGTGGTGCATGTAATACCTATGCATTACTGTAGTGTGGCAGACTAAGTAGTTAGGAAGTGTATTTGTGAGCCTGACAAAGTGTGCCAATGTGTCTGAGTCATTTAGAGAGAATGGTTGTGTTGACAATGACATCTGTTCATGTGGACAGCCATGTGTGATACACCTAATGTATGTCTACTATATCTCTGTTGCAGATGTCGCTCACCAGCACACATATATGTTCTTACAGCACACCAACATAACAGCTATGTAGCACATGGAGTAACTGCATGCACTTGTAATAGTAATTGCTAGTCAGTCAGGGGTTTGAACCCCTGTACTGGTGTGTGTGACAGACAATACTTAGTTTTTAGTCTCCCAGCCCTTCTCTGATGTACTTTGCCTCTCTCTGTCACTCACACACACTCTCTGGTGGATGTGGAGATGTACACCTGCTCATCAGCAGCTTGTGTTTTGTAAGTGATGGTCATGATCAGGTAATCGCCTCTGCACCTATTGCAGTCCTCCTCTAGCTGATTGCATGTGGAACAGCTGTGGTGACATTCCCATAGCCAATTGCATGGAAACACAGTACAATATCTAGGAACATCATGTTGGTGTTTGCCCATGACAGTCGCTGTGAGTGGAACCTGGATCTGGTGTTTGGTAAACAGCATCACAGATGAAATCCGGATATTCCTCAAATGACATACACAGTGGAAAATAGCTTAAAGATGGGAGGGTGATGTGCCAAACATGACTACAGCATGTTAAGTGTAGCTATGCTTCATTCAGACTACTGCCAATTTAACAAGTTGTGTGTGGTAATGGCTAGTCTGCATGTTTTTATAACTGACAAAGACAGTGCTCTGTTTGTGAGGAAACCCCCATCTGTAAGGTCATCTGTGGACTGGTCAGTGTGTAGATCCATTTGTTTCTTGCGTTACTCACAGAACACATATCTGTGAACTGCAGAAGCATAGTATGAGGATTGCAGTCAGTACATGGTGACATTGATGAGAGTTACTGCCATTGCATCCCTGATTGGACATACGTCATATGAAAGTGTGGTGACAGTCACTGTCTGAGGTTATCACAGTGACATGCCAATAGTGGGCTACTGTTCATAGCTGCTGTCACAAGTCATCTATGCTTTGGACAGATGTCATGCAGTATATATGCATGTGTTGTGATCCCTCTGCAAATGTATGACATCTGTTGTCTTGGGTTAATGGTAATATCTATGCATGCTGTTATAAGTAATCCTGAATGCTGTTGACTATTACTAAGCCTTATCTGTGTTAAAACTGCAACACCATAGGATGTATGGGATTGGAGGTCCCGGCGGAACCACCTGTCCCACTTCAGCTGGCCATGGCACTGGACACCAGCATGTCTGGGGCCCAGCCTTGGACCTCCACCTCAGTTGGCTCTGCACCACCTTCTGTTGGAACCGCCACTGAGGATGCCCCCCCCAGGAGCAGGTCCAGACAGGAACTTGTCAGCCGTCATACAGTCCAGGCCGTGGTACATAGATGGCTCAATAAGGGGTTTCAAGGCCAGCTATGCCAGCTCGAGGGCAGAGTGTCACATTTAGAGGGTGAGCCTGCCCCACCTAGACCGCACCCAGCACAGCCACTTTTGCAGCTGTGACGGTGCAGTGGTGGCTGCCCATGGGTGGGGACCTCTGCCCCACTGTTTAGATTTGGGGGCTCATGGGCTTGTGACTGCCAAACACACCTCCCCTTCCAAGGTGTATCCCCCACACATGTGTTATATACCGCCCCTGTATGCTGTCATCTCTGTCATCCTACCTAACCTATTCTCCACAAGCATGCCTACTCTCCTTCCCCAACATCCCACACTCATCTTACAAAAACAGAAACAAAAGGACAATCTGTTCCCAGAACAACTTTCGCCCCATACATAGCTGTCCATTTCACACATGTGTCCACTGGACACATGTAACCTTTGTAACTTGCATCACAACATACTACTGTTTTCCTCACCCCTCTCTCAGGCACACAATCCTGTTATGCACATGACTCCTAAAGGTTCCAGGTGCACGTGATGCAGATGACCCCATTGTACACACAACACTACCGGTCCCTCTATGGTTACCCCATTTAACCTTTTAATAATGATGATGTTGCACACAGCACCTTGCAGGAGTACTGTTCTCACATAATGATTGGACAGGACCAGTTTTGTTACTGTAAATGAAATGCTCAAAGTAATGTATTTAATGTTTGCGTATATTAATGACACATGTCTGTCTGAGGGAGTCTTGATATTACATAGGACAACACCACATAATACAGGAGTTGCTGGTGTTTCCCTTTTCATTCTTTTTACTGCTTTGTTGTCACATGGTATGTTCTTTATATATCTATATATATCTATATCTATGTATGTATATATATCTGGACATAAACATACACACATACATTTACATAATGGAATACATTTCCTGTACTGTTGAATGACTGTGCTGGATGATATGTTTGTGATAACATCCAATGTCTGTATATCTGCCATGGCTGAGTGGTAAATCACATTGGCTGTGGTGTGCAGTGTCCTGGTTTTGAAACTTGCAGAGGCAGTTTATTTTGTTGCTGGGCAGAACAAGGGCCGTTGGATACAGAGTGATTAAGGCACTTTTAAGCAGCTGTGGATGGGTGTGGGCGGGTTTGTGTGATGGTAAGCAGTGGTTACGTTTGGTTACAGTTCCTTAGACTCACTTAACTTCTTGATTGCTTAACCTGTGTAAGCAGTGCTTACCCCCACGCAAACAGGCTGTAACTCGCTCACTGCTGCTTAAAAGTGCTTACTCCTGCTTACCCTCATGCTAATTTCTTTAAAAGAAAAGAAAAAAGGGGTGATAGGAAAGTGGTGAAAAGGGGCACAAAGAGGGAAAGACAGTAGGCTAGGTAACTAGGGATGTGCAGGAAGTGTGTAGGAAAGGTCCATAGCTGTGCATTTCTTCTACAACAACAGCTGTGCATATGCAATAAATTTGGCGGTACATTTGGACACACACAACCCTGAAAGAGGGGTGAGGACAACATTAGTATGTTGTGATGCCAATTAGAAATGTTTACATGTGTCCAGTGGACACTTGTGTGAAATGGACAGCTATGTGTGAGGAGTGTTTTTTTGTGGGAACAGATTGCCTTTATTTTCTTTTACTTTTAGGTGAGAGTGGAATGTTGGGGAAGGAGAGTAGGTATGATCAGGGAGGATAGGTTGGGTAAGATGACAGACAAGACAAACAAGACGTGTACAGGTGCAGTATATGACACTTGTGGGGGGAACACCTTAGACGGGGAGGGGCGTTTGGAAGTTGCAAGCCCATGAGCCCGCAAATGGATACAGTGGGACTGAGGTTCCCACCCATGGGCAGTCATCACTGCACCTTCACAACCCAAAAGATGGCTGTGCTGGGGGCTGTGTAGGAGGGGCAGGCTCACCCTCTAGGTGCACCACTCAGCCCTCAGGCTGGCATAGGTGGTCTCGAATCTCCCTGTCAAGCTCCCCACGCACCACAGCCCGGACCGTACCACAGGTGACCTGTTTCTGTCTGCTCCCACTCCCAGGGGGCCGAGCCCCATCCCCTGTGGCGGTTCCACCCAAAGGTGGTACAAGGCCAATGGACGAGGAGGTCGCAGGCTGGGCCCTACATGTGCTGGTGCTCGGTGCCATGGCCAGCTGAGGTGGGACAGGTGGGTCAGCTGGGACCGGCCTTCCCATACGAGCTATGTTGTAGCATGTTTAAGGCAGATATGGGTTAGTAATAGTCAACAGCATTCACAATTAGTTATAAAAGCATGCATAGGTATTCCCATTACCAGGGCACTAGATATAAAATAGTTGCAGAACAGGCAGAACACATGCATATATGGGTAAACATTGGCCATTACAACATGCAGGTTTCATCATTGATGGCAACAGGACACCAATATGGCGGTATTTTAACATGCCACATGCATAGAAACAGATGTGAATATTTATAAACCAATAATACATATGTCCCAACAAAGGTTAGGAGTGTAGACATACCAAATGAGTTGTGTAAATTGGTTATTTTTGCACATATGGTAGGGGTGAGAGAGAGAAAGTTCAATTAACAACTAATAAATCCTTGTAGTTTACACAAAATTTGTAGTCACTACAGTGGTCTGTCCCTTGCATGTATTATTACACTACTCAATGTCATTATATTGTACAATGGTATGTTTGTAGATTAGTATGTACGGGACCTGTGTCTTACGTACAGGCTTGACAAGATGCAGGTGTAATGCAACATGTTTGGAGACTGATGACTGCTGCCATACACTTTGGGTGAGATGCTAGGATGACATGTATGTTTGCATGTACATTCTCTGACTATGTACAAGTCTGACTATCAGTTATATGTCATTTACAGCTGCCTACATTTATTGGATTATCACTATTTTTTCAGGGGAACAGGGAAAAAGGCAGGTGATGTTGGCCATTTATCAGGACATACTGGGCAGATTGGAACAGTTCATAGGTTCATAGGTTCATACTAGGCTATCTGCCCTAGGGCATTTATAAGCCTAGCCAGAGTATGTTTGGCTTTCGCCACCCATTTTAAATTAATTTTGCTATGCCCTTTTTCGAGGTTAGTATACTGTGCCTCTGTCTAACAGTGACACAGAAGTGATACCTGGGGTAAACCTATGATCTCCCATCCACTCATCAAGCTTCCTCTTGAAGAGAGTCAATGAGGGACTCTGCCTAACCTGGACTGGGATTTTATTCCATAGTGAAGGGAGCCTCTGGGTTATGAATCTGTCCCTCCAGCATGTCCTATTTATTTCAGTGCTGAGGTTCAAGTCTCTTGAGCCTGTAGCTCGATGGGATTTGGATTTTTTGAGGTGCAGCATGTCCCTTAATTCCGGGTTAGACATGGCCTTATACGTCAGGCACAGGTCACCTCTGAGCAGGCGGTATGCCACTGAGTAGAGTTGGAGTTTCTTTAACCGGGCAGCATATGGCATCTGTTTGAGCCCTTTGATCCTCTTAGTGAGGTACTTTTGGGGTCTTTTCAGTTGCTGCAGGTGTTTGGTAAGGTACATCCCGAAAGGGGCATTGTACTCGATTATGGGCCTGATGAGGGATGAGTAAAGAGGCACGATGACCTCCCCTAATCTAGATGTGAATCCCTTCATGATTAGGTGGGCTATATAAAATGTTTTTCTAACCACTTTGGCCACGTGGTTGTCAAATGAGAGATTGCTATCAACTTGGGTCCCCAGGTCCCTAATGACTTCTTCTGTACTTAATGGATTACCACCTATGTCGTAATTTGTGGGCACTTTGTTTTTGCCAAAGTGGATGACTATACACTTTTTGGCGTTTAGCTTGAGGCCATGGCTCTGGCTCCAGTTTTCTGTTTCTATGAGGCCCTTTTGGAGGATGCTTGTGTCGGCTGGAGAGTCGATTATGGTGCCCAGTTTGCAGTAATCTGCGAACTTGGTCAGCCACAGTCCTTCCATGTTGGCCTGTACCTCCGAGAAATATATACCAAACAAGAGAGGTCCCAGGACTGAGCCTTGTGGGACGCCACTTGTAACTGGTTTGGAGTCTGACATGGCTCCAGCAATTCTAACCATGTGGGTTCTGTCCTTGAGCCAGTTTGCAACCCATCTAGTGACATATGGGTTTATATTTAAGCTGGTGAGCTTATCTATAATGCCTGAGTGGGGTATTGTATCAAGGCTTTGCGAGGTCCAGATAGGCTGTGTGGACCACCTTCCCTTTGTCAATGGCCTTGGTGACTGTTTCAAAGAAGTCAACCAGGTTTAAGAGGCAGGATCTGCCCTTAACAAAGCCAAACTGGGTAGGATCCAGTGTCTGTAGGTCCCCAATATCTTTATTTATGAGGTCCATGATGATCCTTTCCATAGCTTTGCAAACCAAGCTAGTCAGGCTTATGGGGCGATAGTTTCCAGGGTCCATTGAGGCACCACCTTTGTGGAGAGGGACCACTGTTGCTGTACGCCACTCTTTGGGTACATATCCTGTAGTAAGGCTGAGATTAAACAGTAGTTTTATGTTTGGGTTTAGCTCTTCTTGGAGTTCATGTAGGACGCAGCCTGGGACACCGTCTGGTCCCATTGATGCTGTGTTTTTGCTTTGAGAGGCGGCTCCCACCTGAGCATCTGAGATGTCGGGGCAGCACTCTGCTGGGATAGATATTTGCCCTTTTGGTGGGGGGGGGAGAAGTTTGCGCTGAACCTGTCAGCTAGGATGTTGGCAATGTCTGTGGGATCAGTGTATTTTTTGTCATTTTAGACTAATTCTGAGCATATCTGGGAATTCCCACCCAGGTTCCTAACATAACTAAAGAAAGCCTTGTGATTATCTTTAGTGTCCTGTGCAATTTTTCTCTCGAAGCTGGCCTTTGACGATTTTATGAGTGCCCTTAGTTTTTTGCTAATACTGATCAGAGATGCCTTCCCTTTTTGGGATTTTGCTCTATCATGTAGTAGCTTCCTCCTTCTATTGTATAGTTTGTTTATGGCTGGGGTCCACCAGACAGGTCGTCTGCCTTCGGATGATTGGGTCTTGGTTTTATTTGGGATTGCATGATCCATGCATTCCTGAAGGTGTTCATAGAATGCATTTATAAAGGATGCTGCGGTCTGGGCCGTATTTTCCACAGGCCCGGGGGCTTTGAAGGATTCCACCTCGGTTTTGAGGAGTGTGAAATTTGCTTTAGACAAGTTTTTCACTGTGGTTTTCTGGGCAGGGGGTGGGGTCAGGATGTGAATATCCAGTGAGATCAGTTTATGGTCTGATCTTACTAGTGAGGGATACACTTCTGGTCTGGAGCATAGAGTCCCCATGTTGGTGATGATCAGGTCCAGTATGTTTTCCCCTCTTGTGGGAGTGGTAACACGTTGTTCCATAGCATTTGAGTTTATGAATTCTAGGAACCTTTGGGCAAGGGTGTTGGAGCTAGAGTAATGCTCCCAATCTATGTTTGGGTAGTTGAAGTCGCCCAATATAATGGTGTTCGGAGAGACCTTCATATTTTCCAGTGTTCTCAGGAAGGCCGAGTGGGGTTCCTGGGTTTGGGAGGGTGGTCTGTAGCAGGCTATAAACTGGAAGGCAGTTTTACCCACTGTTAGTTGCACATGGATAGTCTCTGATGCTTCGTGCTTTGCCACCAACCTAGAGGTGTGGGTATCTTTGATGAATATCGATACTCCCCCTCCTTTTGTGGTTCGGTCCAAGTTTTGGGGCCGAAAAGCATGGTATGAGGTATAACCTGGTAGTGCTGGGGTGCTCTCGGGATTCCTGAACCAGGTTTCTGTTACTGCACAGATATCGATGTTCTCCATGCTAAGGAGAGTTTTGAGTGCGTGCATCTTGAGATTTAGACTTCTAGCGTTGAGTAGCATTACTCTTAGTTTCTTATCCCTTGTGATACCTATGGAGGTGGGTTTGTCTTTTGAGCCTTGCCTAAAAAAGGCACTATGAGGGTAGCAAGAGCCTTTGCCAATATCCGAAAGCCCAGGGGTGACAGGTGCAAGCCGTCCCTAGCAAAGCATCATGGCTTGTCGTGCATATCATCCCAAGCTGACAGGCATTGGATCCCCTTTGAATGACAAACAGTTGAGGGGTTTGACTATGCATACCACTTTCTATTTGAGCATTCTAGTATAATCTGTAATTTTAAGTGTATATATGCATACAACTTTCTCTTTGAACATTCTAACAAACTGTGTGCAGTTGTGTGGAAAGATTATGCATACAACTTACTGGCGCTCCTGGGATCCACAACCCTGCTGTGTATGACAAAAGCATTACAGTTAAGATCACTGTGCACTATGCTATCAGGCAATTGTTGTGAGGCTTTGCAATGTATTTAGTCTAATATGACTGACCTGTTTGCACTTCCAACATTGTTATACAGCACTTCATACACATTTTATCTGCATATCACAGTGTGGGTAACACTGCTTACTACAAAAGTACTATTTAATAACTGCAACAGTACAACAACATATGACTGCAGAGTAAACAGAAGCAATGCAGGGGTTACACCTTTATCCGCAGCATATTACACAAATCTGTATACTGGTGCAACACTTTCTGAGGCTCTTATGTTTATTTGTTATGACAATACATGCAAGCGATTTACTAACCTGCCTCGTGATGAATCCTTTGCAGCCTAGCACCATAGGCTTGCTGGTTTGCAGCACGCTCATCTGTAGCTGTCAGAGAAGTACAGTGATATTTAGCCATACCTATCCATAGTATACACAAGCTAGGCAATTATTAACTACATAGTGGAAGGAGTACTTACTCAGTTCAGGGGCATTCTGCATCTGCCTTGCTTTCTGGATCCACTGTTCCAGGACATCCCCCCTCTACCGCTTCAGGTCTATATGGTGATGCCTGACCTGCTCACCAGTCTGGGGGATACCTGTGGCACTAGTGAGGTCACAGGCGAGACTGTCCCTGGCCTCTGTTTTGTACTGTGAGCCCTGGTACTGGAACCTGCAGTAGTTTCCTGTCATGGTGCTTTACCAGGAGCCATACCATGAATTTGGACTCCTGGATGCCCCAGTGCTGTGCTCTAAAGCCTTCTTCCACTTCAGCCATTCTGCCTGCAGGAGGATGCTACAACCAGTTATGAGCTGTATTGCCGCCTCTTTGGTTTAAGTAGGGCTGGATTCCTGAACTTTTCCGTAATTGGCCGGTTTCGAAAAGTCTAAGCTATGTCTTATTAATTACAGGTTATATATGTGTCTGGTATCTGTCATTCATGTGTACATACACTGCATGGGGTCCTGGGGACTTCATAACTTTATTACAGTGACACCTCAGCTCTATATTTACTGCAGTACTCTAATTCACATATATATGGTCTATGGCAGGGTATAGAACATTACACTGTACATAGATTCAGTTCACACGTTTGATTTGATTTCCCTGTAGTGAGGATTAGTTTGCTGATACCTCCTTTATATGTATTGCTATCATGGCATAGTGGTTAACTACTCTGACTGTGATGTACAGGGTCCTGAGTTCTAGCCTTGCAGAAGCTGTTAATTTTGTTGCTGGCCAGAAAATGAGCTTTTGGGTATAAAGTGATTAAGGCACTTTAAAGCAGTTGTGAGTGGGTTTGCACGGAGCTAAGCAATGCTAACCTCCAGTTACAGTTTCTTACACTCAGTTAGCCTCTGCATTGCTTCATCAGTGTGATACTTACATACCGGTGGCCAAACAGGCTTGCACCCACTTGCTCCCGCACTTGCAAATGTACTGCATTTGGTGTTTGCATCTGACACTCACACCCCTGGGTGGGGGTGAGGACTACAATAATACCTTGTGATGCTTATTACATTGGCTTACATGCCTACAGTAGGGTGTTGCGACCATGTGTCCGTAGATGTTGTGTAGTGGGTTATGCAACGACACATATGGTCATGCCGTACTTAACCATTTAAACTGGACTGTGCTGCGGTGGGACCCATATCAAGAATGGCTGCCCATTAGGTGTAACCATGCCGGTTGACTGTACAGAAACCGCGGCCTGACCAGAGTTTCCTTCATACTATTGGTGTATTACTCTTGCAATCTGCACCTGTCTGGCAAATACCTAGGAACTGACACCATTAAATACAGACAAGTAATTGGGTTTAGGACCCCACATCCTTTTGTCGAGTCATGCTAATGCATACCTATTATTCTATCAGCTTTCTAAGGTTGTAAGTGGAATATGTGCTTTCTGTCCCTATTTGTTCCCCAAATGGTTTATGTTCTGTCCAGTGGATTTGCTCTTAGGAGTTGAGAGGTATGGGCGTAAGCTCTGCCAATTTTGGAATATTACTTACATCCCCGGGGTGGTCCAAATACAACTGCGCCAGCCAACGCCTGCACACCTAGGCCCATATTTTAATACCCATAGTTCCCTACCTGCCCCTCAGCACTCATACTTACTGTGGGTGTGGGTGAGGTCTAACCACACCACTACATACTGCCCACTCTCCACGTGTCAGGACCCATGTCGTACATTGTGTCAAGCCATGGGTTATCAGGCTTGCACAACCTACTGGTCCTTGTACGTCTACAGCCTGGTTTGATGAATCATTACAAGGACTGACTCTGATGATCAGTAATTTTTGGGGTGTCCCACAAGGGACATTGATGTCTTTGTTTCAAGATTATATCTGGCAGGTCTCTCCCACTGGTAGTATCCTGCCTGTGGTCTGGGAAGCAGTGGTGTGTTTATTTGTATTGTGTGTTTGTATGTTTCACCAGTCTAGGTGGGGGTGGTTGATGCTACGTGTTACACGTTTGTTGATTGGACCCCTCACCCCCATTTGCACGGTCTGTGAACATATGTAATTCGTAACTGCTGTATCATATCCTAGCTTCCTAGCTATTCACATGTGTATATTTACACACACACACACACACACACACACACACACACACACACACACACACACACACACACACACATACACACACACACACACACACATATATATATATATATATATATATATACATTACTATATACAGATATATCTGTATATGAATGCATATATGTATATATTTATATATTGCTTGCTATGTATATCTAACAACATATGGGTGTATGGGTATCTACATATGTATATATCTATATGTGGATATGTATATGTATTCTGTCTCTGTATGTATACATTTGTACTACAGAGATGGAGAGGTATATCTCCATGCTGCTATGGGTAGATATGCACACACATTCCTCTACATATATACATCTACATCTGGTTATTCCATTCTCTGCCATGTAGATTAAACTTTGTTGCAGTGGGACTTGTAGTGGGTGCAGCTGCTCGCTGGGTGATGCCTCTGCCCAATGAACACTTTTGCTCACATCCCTGGGGCTGTCTGTATAGGTCTACATCAGCCAACACCTGCACACCTAGACCCATAACTAGCTACCCATAGTTCCCCTACCCACACCTCCTCTACTGCACCCATCTTTCCTCTGGGTGCGGTCGGATTTGAACACACCACTACACGCTGCCCACTCTCCACTTCACGGAACCCATGTCATATGCTGTCTCTACCATTGGGTCATCAGGCTTTCCCACCCTTGTATTCTGGGTATGTACACACCCTAGCCAGAATGGTCATCGTATTGGCTTCCTTTGGTTATATGTCCATTTTTGGGGGGGTCCCGTAAGGGACGCTACTGTCTGTTCCAAGATTAGATTTCATGGGTGCACTCTGTCCCCCCCCCCCATGGTTGTATCCTGTCTGTGGTCTGGGAAGCAGTGTACTATTTACATTGTTTGTGGGTTTGTGTGTATGTTTCCTCTGTCTGGCTGGAGGGGGGGGTCATGCTACGTATTACATGTTTCTTGCATGGGACCCTCACTTCCATTGGCATAGCCTGTGAACATATGTCATTCTTGTGTGCTGTTTCCTATCATAGCTGTATATCTGTGTATATCTACGCGCACACACACACACACACACACACACACATATATATATATATATATATATATATATATATATATATATATATATATATATATATATATATGTCTGTAAGGCAATGCATACCCCCACGCAAACTCACTTAAACACTCTTACTGGTGCTTATATATGCTTACTACTGCTTGTTTATGCTTAAACCTGCTTACTAGTGCCTTATTCATTATGACACTGACACTTCACTCAAGTTCACTTTTAATTGTTAAAATATGAAAACAATAATAAAACAGCCACCAAGGACTAGACGTAGGTCTTCACTATTTTAATAAAACACAGAACCAAATAACTAAGCGCTTTCACCAGGCATAAACCGCTACCTTTATTGTCACGACGTTCATTTTTCATATATATATATATATATATGTATATATATATATATATATATATATATATATATATATATATATTTATATGTATGTATTATATATCTGTACATACACATGCGCATACATCTACACAATTATATACATTTCCTATGCTGTTGCATGACTGTGCTGGACGATATGTTTGTGATAACATCAGATTTATGTATATCTGCCATGGCTTATTGGTAAATCACATTGGCTGTGGTGTGCAGGGTCCTGGGTTTGCCTTTGCAGAGGCCATTTATTTTGTTGCTGCCAGAACAAGGGCCATTGGATACAGAGTGATTAAAGCAATTTTAAGCAGTTGTGAGCGGGTGTGTGTGTGTTTGAGTGATGGTAGGCTGTGCTATCTTTCAATTACAGTTTGTTAATTTCCGTTAGCTTCTACTATGCTTAATGTGTGTGGGCACTGCTTACACCCATGCAAATGCACTTAGACTTGCTTACCAGTACTTATATATGTTTACTACTGCTTATTTGTGCTTACACCTGCTTACTGGTGCCTTATTCGTTATGACACTACCACTTAGATTGAATGAAATTAGTTAAACATTTCATGTAGTACTCCAGTTCACATTTACATGTTATTATGTAGGTTATACCACAAAAGGATGTGTAAATATGTTCATATAGATATTCCACATGGAAAATTATATGTGCTATAGTGGGACTCGAATCGTGCATGGCTATTCATTAGGAGGATGCTCTAACCACTACACTATTGACATCAACATTGATTCCTCATGTTCTTTTCTATTTGGATGATTTTGATGTGTAAGCTATGCTAAGCATGGGGCGGCGAAACGCAAACATGCTGCACTTCTCTTACACTTTTGATAATGAAGCAATACAAATGTAAATAGGGACATGGGGGAATCGAATTGTGATAGTTCTAGGGATGGGGCTCAACATTCGACTATGTGCTTGTGTGTTTATTACTTTGAGTTTATTTCAGTGTTCGTGTACACTCTTGTATGCTTAGCATACATTTCAGTATCCACGGACACTGACTTAATTGCTTACTATTAGACGCGGGCTCTAACAGTAAGCATAGTAGGTTGTGCAACTGTGGGTGCATGTTTACGCCTCCGTAGAGCACTTGAACACACCCCCTGCACTCGCACACTTTTCCTGTGCATGTCGAGAATGCGGCAGCGTGCCCTCATAAATATTCATATAGCGCTGCTGTACCATCTGTAATTGGGATGCTCGGCTCAAGGCTAAAACCGTCCTTGCACCAAGCTTCATGAACCCGGGAATAGTGTGCATTTGTGTATAATATGTTTAGATTATGAGATTAAGATAGTTACGCTGCTCACATTATCAGAGCATGAATGATAAACTGCTGCTTTCTTGTATAGTCTGCCATTGGTCTAACATTAGATTATGTCCACCATTATTTATAGGGTCCCTATTAATTCATCATATTACCACATTGTTATAGGTTCATAGGTGTGTACTAGGGTAATGACCCTAGAGCATTTACAAGCCTAGCCCATAGGATTACCCTGGCATTGTGCCACCCAACCTTAGTTTCTAGTGCCTCTGTTGAATA
>NC_056736.1:414279816-414288673 GCF_019279795.1 Protopterus annectens | reverse complement strand
GGCATCAAAGGAGCTTTGACCCCTTGTCTCCTGCCTTGCCTACTTTTTGGAATTGCTCACAGGTCCTGTAGTACTGTGTTAAATCCTTTGCAATCCCAACCAATAAAAGTTCTGCATAATACATCTCTTGGTATGCTTTATGCCCATATGACCTGAAAAAGGAATGTCATGGGCTATGCCTAGAAGTGCCAAATGGTAGGCTCTAGGCACTACCAGCTGCTGTATTATCTCACCCTCTGTCCTTTCCTCAGGGGTCCACTCTCTGTACAGTAACCCTTTGTTCCCAGTATACAGGCTCCCCTTTTCCTTGGGAATCAGGTGCCTCCCTAGCTACCTCCCTTAATCCTCTTAGTGTAGTGTCTGAGAGATGAGCCTGTATTAGTTCAACTTTTGTGACTTTTCCCAGCTCCCCTTCCTCAAACCAACATCAGCGTCATGCTGTTAAACACTAGGAGTCTAAGCTTGAAACTGGATTCTTTGGAAACTACCCTCGCCTTGGAGGATGCAGAGTTCTGGTCTGTCACAGAAACCTGGCTTAAAGCTGTGGAAAGCACCCTGCCCATACCAGGTTACTACGTCTTCCACTCGCTCAGACCATCAAATGAGAGCGGGAAAGCCAAAGGAAGAGGAGTATCAATTTCCATTTAAGACAAATACTCCTCTATATTGGTAAGACTAAATGAGTCCCTCGAACTCCTCCAAGTACAACTCTCTGTAGGTAAAACTCACCAAATTATCACCTGTTAGAGGATCCCCTCCATGAACCAGGACCCCCACAATGGCTACCTGGACCTCCTGGAGTCCCTCAATATACCACAAAACACCCTGGGTTGGGAGACTTCAACTTCCCATCAATAAATTGGTCTAACTACACCTGTACTAGCGCACTCAACCAGAGATTCTTGAACTTTGTAAACTCTAATGCCCTGGACCAGTTAGTGGACACCCCCATTAGGGGTTCAAACATTCTGCATCTAGTACTTATGAGTGATCATTGCACCACCCCAAGTGTACAGTCATCTCTAGTGATATCGGACCACAGGTCAGTCACACTAGCAGTAGCAATAGCTTCTGACCCTCCCCCAACTGGAACTAGACTAAACAATTGATCCAAAGCAAGCTGTAATCTCTTATGAGACGATATTACTAATTTCATAGCCTCTGCCCCTACTGATGGCAAGGATACCTATGCAAAGGTTTATACCAAACCCTTGTGTAAACACCTACACAGCTGCAACGACTCAGCTGTACCTGACAGGATAAAGTTAAAGTTCCTCAAGTAAGAACACACCTGCTTGGTGGACATGTGTCATAGACTATATAACAGGAGAAAGAAACTGCTGTCTTTTTTTTTTTTTCAAAACAGGTTTATTGTTTTAACATATAAGAGAAATATCATAACAATTTTATACAAGTAATTAAAAATAAGTATTATTATAATATTCAACAAAACTAAAGTATTTACAAAGACATCCACTACAATCAGATCAATTAATTAAACTAAAATACCGTGCTATTGAAATTAGAATTTTTTTAACAAATTTTGTAAATTATCCCATATAATGATGTTTTTCTAGTTGTTCTCATTCTAATTGTGCTTATTTCCATATGGCACATTATATTCATAACATTTTAAATTCATTGAGTCCAAGGAGGTAGACATTCAAATTTCTAGTTATTATTTTCCTGGCCACACTAGGATACCATAACAAGGGAAGCTTAATCTTTAACACATTGAGGTACAGGTGTTGAATAATATAAGAGACTTAAAATAATGAAATTATCTGTAAAAGAGCCTGCAAAAATTCATTAATTGACTTCCAGTATTCTTCAACTTCATACAGTCATAAAACATATGAGTCCAGTCAGCATTAATTTCTACATTACATCTCTATAGATTCTCTTTATTATTTATTTATTCATCATCAAAGGTGTATAAAAGATCTATGTAAAATTTCCATGTATAAAGTCTCCAGACAATGGAAGATGTAGTTCTATAAGCAGATTCATATATTGTTTATCTTGTTGAGTTGGTGGGTCCCCATTAATAATAGAGGAAAGACCTTGCATGAGGTTGATCTACACTGTAAAAAGTTTCTTGTCTGATAATTTATGTATATATGAAAGTTTACCTTTATCAGAAATTTTATGCTGTAAATTTAATATCAAGTAATCAATCAGTTTTGGAATAGATTATTTAACTGTTATAGACATTAGATCTATTCTATCAATGAGAGATGTTGTCTAAAGATCTGAACCTCTAACCAGCAAGTTTCTCTAGATCAAATTCTTGTTTTAAGAAATCTAGATTTTTAACTTTATTATCAGATATCAGCTGATACCAGTACTTTAGATCATTATCTATAGCTAAATGAGCTCCTTCAGAAGTAGATGACATAAGCATACCCTGAGTATACATTATAGGGAATACAATAAAATTCCATTCCCATACTTAGGGTGCATGAATATAAAGCACGATAACTAATAATAATATTTAATGGGTAACAAACCATATGTTTAGGTGTAATAGGTGAAGTACAAAATTCCTTTAGCAACCACAACATGGAGTTATTTACAATCATATTTTTATGTGTTGAGATTTTCAGCATTAATAGCTCCCAGTAATCTTTCCATTTTGCGATATATGACTGATCTAAAAGAAACTGCTGTCTAAAAACATAGTGATTTCAATAGTGAAAAAATCCAAAGCTGACTACGAATCTAAACTGGCCTTTCTAGCCAAGGGTGACCATAAGGCATTCTTTGGCTGTGTCCGTAACCTCAAATGAGGATCCCAAATTTGCACAGAACTTGTTGTAAATGGCACAACATATACTTAACCTAGTGATTTTGCTAACCTGATGGCAGACCGGTTCATTGAGAATCTCCACCCAGTGTATCACAAGACATCCCTCATACATGTCCTCCCCCATAAGTCTCTAAGGAATAGGCCCTTATTGCCCTTTCCAAGGCTTAAAACATGGTCTGTATGGGACCAGGTGGCATCCCTGGCTGCATCCTAAATAGTACCTTCTTTAACCACAGTCTAAGCACTGGTATGTTCCTGCAGATTGGAAAACTGCCACTGTTCTCCTCCTCCATAAACGGGGTTCCTCTGTTGACCCTGGGAATTACAGACTCATAAGTCTGACCAGCCTCATATGCAAGGCCAGGGAGAGAATCATCATGGATCTTATGGATATAGGAGACCTCCAAACACTAGACCCATCCCAGTTTGCTTTCATCAGAGGGATATCATGCCTACTAAACTTGGTGGACTTCCTCTAGATGCCCTGGATTAAGGCAAAACTGTACATACTGCCTATTTAGACCTAGCAAAGGCCTTCATCACCATTCCCCACTCGGGTATCATCGATAAACTTACCCAACTGAACGTAAATCAGTATATAGTCGGGTGGGTTGCAAACTGGCTCACCAATAGAACACATGCAGTTAAAATAGGGGACTCCTTATCCACCTTTAGACCAGTAACTAGTGGAGTGCCACAGGGCTCGGTGCTGGGCCCCTATTGTTTGGAATTTACTTTTCCGAAGTACAGGCCAAAATAAAGTGGGTGCGATCATTGAATCCCGTAGTGATAGTGACAACCCTCCAGGATGGTCTTATTCAAACCAACAATTGGTGCTAAAGTCACTGGCTTGAGTTAAATACTAAAACGTACATCATCATCCCCTTCGGCAAGTGAGATGTCCCTGCAGCATACCACATTAACAACAACACATTAAGCACACAATCCGTGGTAAGAGATCTAGGCACACAAGTTGACAGCAACCTCTTCTTTGACCATCCTGTTTCCACAGTGGTGAGGAAAGCCTTCTACATTGTGCAGCTCATTAATAAGGGCATTGCCTCCAGAAAAAAGAGGTTATAACTCCCTGTACTCCTTCCTAACTAGACCAAGTATAGAGTACGATCCACTCTTTGGTATGTACCTCGCCAGGTACCTCCAACAATTGGAGATATCTCAGAAGTACCTTACAAAGAAAATCCAAGGGTCTAACACCTGTCCTATGCTGATAGTGTAAAATGCCTGTCACTATAGTCTGTAGACTACTCAGGGGTGATCTCTGCCTAGCCTAAAGGGCAACTGCAGATCATGCCGTAATGGAAATGCTACACATTAGCAAGACAAATGGTACTCACTGCACCCACTCTAGCGACCTAAACTTGAGAAGCGATATTAACAGGAACTCCTGGAGAGACAGGTTCATCTCCCAGAGGCTTCCCCTACTCTAGAATAAGCTTCCAATCCTAGTAAAACAGAGCCCTTCACTGACACTTTTCAACCGTAATCTGGATGATTAAATGAGGAATCACAAATTCAGATAATTAAAAAAATATCTGGATGATTGGATGAAAAGTCGCAGATTCACCCCTGGGGTTTCACCCATGTCCCTTTTGGACAGGGGCAGCAGGTGTTGAGTCAGGTCTGCTAACAGCATTATTAAAAAAGAGAGTGAAAAAACTTAGCTAGGCTTGTAAGGGCCTCCGGGACATTAGCTTAGTAATCTATGATCCTGTGTGCTCTATGGATGTCATCCCCATACAAGTATTGTAAGAATTCAGGAGGTTTCTTTGCTCCTGTACAGGAGTTACTAATTTTCAGTTCTGAAATCTGCCATTTGGTCTTAACATGATAAGCTCGGTGTTTGCCAAGTGCATATTGATAGTTACTGCACATCTCAAACTGCAGGGTACCATGGTCTTCCCTTACCTAGATGACTGGCTCCTTGTGGCCCCAGTGATAGTCTTGTAGCTTCAAGGGAGTTTCTTTTGCCAGTGTTCCATGCCTTGGGGTTCACAGTAAACATGGTCTTTATCAAGCATATCTTCTAGATAGAATTTTCTCTCTACTTTAATGTCAAGCTGCTTCTAAAACTCATCTAATCTGTCGGTGCTCAGTCATGGTTGCCTCTACATACATAGTACTGAATGTTGAGTACCACATGAGTGGATAAGAGTGCACTGTTAGACTTCATTGGAGCTAGATGGAGGGTCCCTTGGACTTTGATCAAAATATCTCAAAAATGCAAGGATTGTACTGTTGTCAGTTTTGATTGAGAGTCTTGAACTTTTTGACTTCCAAGATGAATGCACACTGATCAACAGCTTAATTTCAGCTCTCCCAGTGTGAAAAAGAAAACTGAAAGATAAGGGCCTGTAACTCTGCCAGTTTTAGTAAATTCAGTTACTAGCTAGCAAGTACACTGGTTAGATGCTAGCAAAGAAGAAACTTTGCCTGAAAAAAAAATCTAATAGAAAAGCTGAAGAGAAAATGCTGACTGAGAATAATCCTTCATCTGTTCAGCAAAAAGCAGGTCAAGCTCCAGCTTTGATGCAAGACATGGCTTCCAGTAATCCAGAGGAAAAAAAATAATTCAAATGTTCTCAGAGCTGATTAAAATAAATGAAACATTGAAGGAGTATATTGACTCCGATAACAAAAGGCTGGAAAAATGGTAAAAAACTTTAATCAGCCATTCAGATGAACTGGTAAAACTGCAAAAATCAAAGGTCAAAATGAAAAAAAAAGGCTGGCTGAATATGGTACTGTTCAAAAAGAGTTGTTCCAAAAATGTGAAGAGTAAGAGGATGGAGCACATAAGGAAAACCTTAGAATTTTCTGCTGTACCAGAATAAACTGGAATGAACAGACTATATTAATTTTATGAAAGCACAAATAAGCCAGTAGACCAGTACTTCACAGCAGGATTCATTAACTAAAAGGGCACACTGTGTGTATACTCAAAACCTGGCCATAAGAAAGCAGCCAATACCTGTGTCAGTAAAGATGAAATCATACCAGCAGAAAGAGTAGATCCTGACAAAACTGTGGCAGAAGGGCAAAGTATTAAAACTTGGGAGACAGTAGACTGTGGGGAAATGATTATTCACTGTACACAAGGCACAAGAGAGGCATAATTATCCCAGCAATCAAGGAATGTTGAGAGGCAGGTATGAGATTGTCTTCAGAACACTTATTGATCCTCCAGGAAAAAAAGTAATTTATTTGACGCAGAACAGGTTAAGGTGGAAATACAAAAGTTTGTCCAACAAAAAGCAAGCCTTCAAACTGAAGGGCATTCTGCTTCTAATTCTTGTGGTAATAAAGCTCAGAGAGACTTAGCCAGTGAAACCTTTTCTAATGTTAAAAAGGAAAATGCATAAGAGAAAAAAGCATAGGAGTTGACTAGAAGAATTGGGACTACCTTTGATTTGAACTGGAGTCTGGGGTTGAGAGATGGAGATAAACGGGAAGAAAACCAGCAACACTACAAAATTAGTGAATAAATGTGAGATTAAAGCATCAGTCACATATGTGAAGTATGCTTTTACAAGAAAAATGTGGAAAGATTGGACCTTTTTGATTTAGTTAACTGTGTGGTGGACTGAAAAGCGCATACCCTACATCACTGTCATTAATATTTAGGACACTGTGTTTACATAAAACAGTTAATGGTATAAATTACATGTTGAGTAGTAAAGCATTTTCAATTATTTGTATGGGATAAGGATACTTTAAATAGGAATATTTTTCTATTTTTACTTGTAAGAAATGTAGGCATTACAGTGTGAAAAGAGGCTGAACAAAAACTTGTTTAACTTAATATATTATAATCTTGGGTTATTTGTGGTGGGGGATGGGGCGTAAAAGTACACAGATTGTAATATATGTAGAAGTGGAAATGTTTTCTCTTAAGTTTGCATAGATGAATGTCTGATTATGCCCATTGGCTTAATCTAATAAGTTTTTTTTGTGTAAGCAAGTAAATAAAACACTGAATATAAAGTTTTAACTCAGTAAACAAATCTTTGGCTTGAACTGTCTGTTCTTATGTTTCCAGGGAGACAAGCTGACTACAGGGGTAGTCAATAAAGGCCAGAACACTTCTTTAAGGCTAAAAGGAACAGACAGCAGTTGGTGTAGGTAGAAGCACAGGCTGTAACATGCATCTTAGCATGGATAACCATAATTTTGGTTAGGTAATGCCTGTGTATATAGCTGTCAGTTTGGCACAAATGTTCTTATCAGGAGGGTTAAACATTACGTTATTTGAAGATGTACTTAGTTTTGTGTATTTTAAGTTAATAGGTTCTGGGGGTGTTCTTGGGGTGTTTGTTTTTCCTGTTTTGGGGTTTTATAGGCTCATAGGAGGTTGCTGCACTAATGTCCCAAGAGTCTTTACAAGCCTAGTCATTTTTGTCTCCGCTTACTACAGTTGTTGGTCGTTAGTTGAGTGAAGTTTGCAGAAGTAAGAGTCTGTGGTAGTTGGTACAGACTTTTCCAGGAGGGACATGGGCATCACCCCATGAATGAATTTGCACTCACCCATCCATTGATCTAGGTTGCATGTGAAGAGTGGTAGGAAGGGGCTTATTTCACATGAATAGGAAGTCTTCTCCAGAGGAGTGGCAGTCTCTGGGGGAGGTATGCATCTCTCCAGCATGACCTGTTCATGTCAGAGGTCATGTTAAGATCCCTGGATTGAGTGACCCTACTACAGTTTGATTTACGAATGTGTAGCATTACCATTAGGACCGGGTCAGAGACTGCCAAGGAAGCCAGGCACAGTTCACCCCTTAGCAACCTGTAGGAGACAATACAGTGACCATGCTTTCAGTCTTTCCAAACAAAACTTTTTATGTACCCTGTAATTTCTTGGTGAGAAACCTCTGTGGTCCCTCCAGATGCTGTAGGTGTCTGGTGAGGTACATAAAAAAGGGAACACTGCACTTTTATTGGTCTGATGAGGAGGGAAGGGTATAATGGAATTATAACATACTTAGATTTAGATGTGATGCCTTTACTTATAATATATATGTGTATATATATATATATATATGTGTATATATATATATATATATATATATATATATATATATACATACATATACATATATATATATATATATATATATATACATATATATATATATCTATATATCTATATATAGTTTCATGGTTTTTAGTACTAGGCTATCTGCCCTGAGGCATTTGCAAGCCTAGCCCTAGAGATGTGGCTTTCGCCATCCCATGTAGAGGTACTAAGGTGAATAGAATAAATTTAGAATACTGTGCCTTTGTCTAGTAGTGACACATTGAAGACCCCCTTACTTATTAAAATTAGTTTACTGTGCCTCTGATAAGTAGCGGTACAGGGGTGACCCCCGGGGTAAACCTACAATCTCCCATCCACTCGTCAAGATTTCTCTTGAAGAGTCAGTGAGGGGCTCTGCCTAACATGGACTGGGATTTTGTTCCAGAGTATGGAAAGCCTCTGAGTTATGAATCTGTCCCTCCAACATGTTCTATTCATGTTTGTACTGAGGTTTAAATCTTTGGCTCTCGTGGTTCTTATGGATTTTGATTTTTTTGAGGTGGAGCATGTCCATCAATTCCTGGTTGGACATGGCCTTGTATGTCAGGCACAGATCACCTCTGAGCAGGTGGTATGCTACTGAATAGAGCTGGAGTTTCTTTAGCCTGGCAGCATATGACATATGTTGGAAACCCTTGATCCTCTTGGTGAGGTACTTCTGGGGTCTCTCCAGCTGTTGTAAGTGCCAAGTGGGGTACGTACCAAATGGGGCATTGTACTCCATCATGGGCCTGATAAGGGAGGAGTACAGGGGCACGATGACCTCCTTTGATCTAGATGTGAACCCCTTCATGATAAGGTGGGCAAGGTAGAAAGTCTTTCTAACCACTTTGGCAACTTGGGTGTCAAATGAGAGGTCACTATCAACTTGGGTCCCCAGGTCTCTGATTACTTTTTCGGTACTCAGTGGGTTACGTCTATGTGATAATTTGTGGGTATTTTGTTTTTCCCAAAGG
>NC_056736.1:414097316-414272316 GCF_019279795.1 Protopterus annectens | reverse complement strand
AGACTTCCCATACTCTGGAAGAAGCTACCTATCTGTGTCAAGCAGAGATTGTCACTGGCACTCAAGAAAAATCTTGATGACTGCATGGGTAATAGGAAATTCAGTTCAGGATACCCTGGTCCGGAGTGAGAAGGACGGGAACAATTTGTCTGCCATCGGGATACGCTTCTCCACCCTACAAAGATTCTTCTATAGGAATCAGCATGGAATAAAGATGTGGTTCCAGAAGTCTCAAGGCTCTTCCCAGGACGCTCAGGATTCACCTTTCCTCAGAAGCAGAGGGTTGGGGGGATATGACCGATGCAGTCTCCATGGCAGACTGTGCCCGAGGCACCAAGGGTCTCAAAATTCTTTCCTGGACAGGCCCTTGCAGCAGCCCTGAAGGGTTGCCTGACTGCTCATCTCTGGTTCCAGTCGGGGGACGTCTGTCTCTGCACCCAACTGTCTGGGAGTTGATAAAGAATTGTTGGGTTCTGCAGGTAATGTCCAGAGGATACTTGATCCCCTTTCTTCAACCCCACAATCCCTCCCAAACACCTCCTGGACATTCCACCTGCACAACGTGAGTAGGCACCCATAGGAATTTCCATGCTGCTTGAAAAACGACTCATCCAGCCTGTCCCCCCAGACCAATCTGGATTAGACATTTATTTCAGGTTCTTTTTGGTGCCAAAGAAAACAAGGGACTTAAGACCCATTCTGGATTTGTCAGCCCTGTGCCTCTCGGGTGCCAAGATGAAATTCCAGATGGTCACCCTTCAATCCATTCTGCCTTTCCTGCAAGTAAATGACTGGATGTGCTTGGTGGACCTCCAAAAAGTGTACTGCCAGGATGAACAGGCGATCTCTGAGGTTCCTCCACTTCTGGCTGGATGACAGGCATTTTCAGTTCAGAGCACTCCCCTTTGGACTCACTACTGCCCCTGGTTGTTCACCAAAGTGATGGCGGTAGTGACGGCTCACCTGAGGCTGCAGAGGTTTCAGGTCATCCACTATCTGGAAGACTTCTTCCAGGCATCAACTGATTTAAGCCAGATTTTGTCTTCTCCAGACCGCCCAATATCTGGGCATAACCATAAACCTCAACAAATCTCAGCTGGCTCTAGTTCAGGTTCTTGACCTTCATAGGAGCCTGAATAGACCTTATCTAGGGCAAGGTGTTTCTTCCTCCGTACAGAATACTGTTGCTCTGACATCATGTAAGTTGCATTTTTCAAGCCAAACTTCCCCCAACAGATTCAGTTCTTCAGGCATTGGAGCCCATGGTGGCTATGATCACACTCATTCCAACAGCATGCCTTCAGTATGAGGGTTCTTCAGTGGACCTTAGTCGTTCAGTTGTCCTTGCTAGACCTTCCTTTGTCACATCCTTTTCAATTGTCACAGACTTGCAAGGACTCCCTTCTTTGGTGGATTCAATCCCCGGACCACCTCCTGGGTGGTCTGTTTGTTCTAACCTCCCCCACAACAATGGTGACCATGGACACCTCCCTGCTTTGTGGGGGGGCATTACTTGGGAAGGATGGGCCAAGGCACATGGTTTTCTCTGAAGCCCAAGCTGCATATCAGTGTCCTGGAGATGAGGGCAGTGCTTCTGGCATTGCAAGCACTACATGCCTATCTTCCTCCAGGAACTATTGCTATACAGACAGACAGTATGTTAGTAGTCTAGTACACCAACAAACTGGGTGGAGCAGATCTTATCCCCTTTGTCAAAAGCCATGAGATTGTGGGAGTGTGTGATCTCCACCGGCTGTTTTGTGGTGGCAATGCACATTCTGGGGGAGGTCCAACATTCTAGCGGACAGGTCAGCAGGTCTATACTGATGCCTTATGAGTGGTCTCTGAATCCTTCAGTAGCGGAACAGATCTTTCTAAAGTGGGCTCAGCCTTGCTGCAATCTCTTTGCCTCTCCTTCCAATGTGAAGTGCAGCGAGTATTTCGCTCTTACCCCTTCTCCGGGGGAGCATTCCAGATACGCTCTAGTTCATGCTTGGTGCTCTGGTCTACTGTATGCTTACTGTCCGCTTCCTCTAATATCCAAGTTCTTTCAGAAAACTCGATGGCTGGGGAGCTCAGGGATCCTTATTGACCCTTTCTGGCCTCGCAAAGTTTGGATCCCCTCTCTGTGGTCTCATGCAGCGTCTCCATCTTGGACACTAGACCTGGTTCCAGATTTGATCACACATTCCTCCAGGATCCCTTACACAGACTTAATCGGCCTGAAGCTCACTGCCTGGCTGCTCCTGTTCCAGTGATAGTGAGGACTCCCGGGCTGTCTTCTCCTGGCAAAAATATCTTAGCAGCTCACAAGTCTTCTACAAGGAAGTTATTGAAGTAAATAGAAGTGTTTCTTGATGTGGGCTTTCCAGTATTACCTGGATCCTTTCACTGCTCCAGTTCCGGCCATTTTGGAGTTTTTGGTGGACATTTTTAATCGGGTGCTAGCTTTTCTACAGTTAAGGTACAATTGGCAGTGATTTCAAACTTTCATGTAGGCAAGAATTTGGCTTTGTTGGCTTCTTTAATATTTTGTAAGGCCTTTTTGAAAGGTACCTTCCTTCTCAGGCATCCAGTTAAGGACCCAGCGCCTCTTGGGATCTCACGTTGGTGTTGCAGGCCCTCTGGTTTCTCCTCCTTTCAAACCAGCAGCCACAGTTGAATTGCAGTTTCTGGCATTGAAGATGTCTTTTTTTAATTGTGATTACTTCAGCCAAAAGTTTTCTGAGATCCAAGCCTTATCTGTCAAGCCCCCTTATTTGGTATTCCATAAAGATAGGGTGTTGCTGCAGACCAATCCATCTTTTCTACCGAAGGTGGCATCAGTCTAATATTAACCAGTTCATCAGTTTGCCAGTTTTCTTTCCAAATTTCCAGAATAAGGGAGAGTACAATTTACACTGCTCAGTGTTCATAGCCTAGTGCCAACCTATGAACCTATTGGCCATAGGGCCTGTACAAGCCTGCCATAACAATTCCCTGGCTATTTCTTCTCAAAATATTTACTAACCTGGACCCCTATCTAGCAGGGCGACTGACATGATGTTCTTCTTGTTTCACTGTTGCAGTCATTACATTTGGGAATCCTGCTGGCAGGTTGCCCTCAAAGTCTTGGGTCCTGTGTTGGCTGTCATCTCCCCTTCCCTGACTTCAAGTCGTCAGGGGTATAAAAGAAGCAGACGGTGACTTTTTCTTTAGTCTTTCTTGCCGCGTGGTGC
Source organism: Protopterus annectens (assembly GCF_019279795.1). NCBI lineage: Eukaryota > Metazoa > Chordata > Ceratodontiformes > Protopteridae > Protopterus > Protopterus annectens. The sequence goes on along the minus strand of NC_056736.1, from coordinate 414,269,098 downwards.
CCGAAGCAGAAACAGTTCGCAAGTGCCAGTCGGCCGACTCCTGAGATTTTCAAGTTCGAATTTCAGATCCAAAGTCTTCTATAAAGCTAAGTACCCCGTTGGGGAAACTTTTTTTTTTGCTCCAGAACCGATGTCAGAAAAAGTTAATTGTATTTCTTGTGGGAAGCAAACACCTCACAAGGACTTTCATTCTTACTGTATTCCTTGCCTAGGCCCTTATCATAACTTTCTGGGTTGTCGGTTTTGTGCTAGATTTAACCAACGCACTATTAAGCGTCTGTATGATTTTGCTTTAAACTACTTTGGACGCAGGTTTAATTATCCAGAAATGTCGTCGGAAAGCCATCCGACTACCGGAGTTCACAAAAAACGCAAAGAAAAAGACAGTCGAGGCCCAAAACCGACGACAAAGCTTCTCCTAAGCCGTTCGCTGGTTCTCAGTGAGGCGCTTTCGCAGCCCCTGACGACCACTACTTTAGATTCACAGGCTGCTACCGACTCCCACGTGGAGTCAGTCATGCCGCAGGAAACTCAAGGTATTGGAGCCACTGACGCTAATCCTTCAGATGGGTCCGGAGCCACTGAGCAGGCACTGGCTTCTGAGGGTGTATTCAGACCCAAACATCTATACATTAAACCAACTTCAAAGGCAAAGAAGCAAACTCAAGAGCCACGTGGACAGGCTTCCATGCCCAAAAAACCAGATGCTCAAAATGGCCGAAGACTTGATCACCTTGATCAGGGGTTCCCATCCCCCTCCTAATAAGCGGCCTAGGCAAGAGACTGGCTATGAATCTTCAGATCAGGTTTCTATTTCTTCTGATCAGGAATATTTTTTTTCCCCCTATGAGGATTCTGATGCTGAAGACTCACTCCATACCTTCAGCTTCTCCTCCTGAGGACTATTCTTTTTGGGGAAACCTTACATACCATGAGGGAGCATTTCCACTGGGATAGCCAAGATTTTTCAAAATCTAAAAAGAGGCTCAGGGATTTCTTGTTACTACCTCAGCACTAGCCACTAGCCATCCCTCCTGTGTTAGACATTGTAGATGTGTTTTCGGAGTCTAGCCTCACCCCTGACTCCTTGCCTCCAGCTCCTGTTAAGCCTGACAGATATTACAGGGTTCCTCACTCACACAAATTCCTTTTTAAAAACCCTGCTGCAGACCCAGTAACTATTTCTCAGGGTCCCAAGGGAGTTGAGGCTTCCGCTGCAAAAAACCCTACCCCTTCTGACAGGGATTCTAGGGCACTGGATAGATGGGGGGAAAAAGGTTTACACATCTGCTACTTTGCCTATAAGTACCTTAAACTGTCAGTTTCATATGCTCAAAATATCCTCAACATCTCATGGCATTGCTTAAACAGAAAATGTTAAACTCTGAATGTGCAGAAAACAAGGAAATGCAGGATATATTGCATGCAGCTGAACAAGTTGGAAAGCGTACTTTGCAATGTGGTTTTGATTCTTTAGAGGCCCCCTGCAGAGCCGCAGTTACAGGTTCTGTAATTAGAAGGCATGCTTGGTTAAAGGAACAAAATCTGCCTGATCATGTTAAAGTTAAATTATTAGATGCACCTTTACAGCATGATACTTTGTTTGGTGTTAAGACAGAAGAGCTGTTAAAGAAAATGGAGGACAAGGCTAAATCTATGCAAACGGTCAAAAATTTCTTTCAAGTACAGCCGCCTAGGTTTAGTAGAAACTGGCCAACAAAGAATTGGTCCTTTCCTGTGTCAGACAGACCTCAAAGGGGCAGACCCAGATGCCCTAGAGGCAGATCCCAGGCGCAAGTTTCATACAGGTCAAAGGAATGGGGTGCTTCTACCTCCAAAAGTGGAGAAGACAAATCACAACCTTACAGGAAATAGTACCAATGACTTCCCCCTGCCTGCACCAAGCACTTATTTCCTGGCTGCACCCATAGGAGGAAAATTAGCACTTTTTTCTCAAAATTGGCGCACTATAACCCAGGACAAGTGGGTACTAAATATCATGTCGCAAGGCTACAAGTTCCACTTCCATACTCTGCCAAAGGCAAACGGCTGGCCAGATCTACCAAAAAATCAATGGGCAGAGGCACAAAAACAAGTCTCATCCCTCATGGACATGAGGGCCATTCAACAAGTGCCAGAGCAAGATCGGGGACAAGGATTTTACTCAAGACTGCTCTTGGTACCCAGAAAGGACAAGGCCTGGGGGCCAATATTGGACCTATCGATTCTGAACACATTCCTAGATGTACCAAAATTCAAAATGGTAACTTTGCAGCAGATTCTGCCCATGCTGGGCAAAAATGCTTGGCTTGTAACTTTAGACCTAAAAGAGCCATACCTGCATGTCACAAATATGCTGGCTCAGTGCATTACCAGTTCTCTGCACTGCCCTTTGGCTTATCTACTGCGCCCAGAGTCTTTACAAAGTGCCTGGCACCAGTAATTGCTTACTGCAGACCAAGAGGAATACAAATATATCCTTACCTGGATGACTGCCTCATTCAAGCAGAGAGCAAGGACATCCTTACAGCATCTGGCGTTTGTGAAAAAACTTCTAACATGCCTAGGGTACACAGTCAATGAAAAGAAATCAAAACTAGTACCCTCTCAAGAGATAATATTCCTGGGTGCAAGCTTAAATACAACTGCTCAGATGGCTTATCTCGCACCAGACAAACAAAGGCAACTGACTACCTGTTTCAAAATGTTAGCTACAAAGGCCCAGTTATCTGCAAGAAAAATTCTGCAGGCTTGGGGCTTCATGGCATCCTGCATCCTAATCATTCCATATGCAAGACTGCATATGAGGAAACTTCAATGGTACCTAAAAAGTTTTTGGACTCTACATTGCCACAGCCTGGAGACTATAATTACCCTCATTCCCTGCCTGCAACAGGAGTTTTGATGGTGGGCGAAGGCTTGTCACCAAAACAAGGAACAGCCATTTACATTACCCCCAGCCAGGCAGACACTAACAACGGATGCATCAGATTATGCCTGGGGGGCCCACATGGCAGGAAGATGCATTCAGGGAACATGGCCCTCAAACCAAATGCATCTACATATCAATCAAAAAGAGATGCTAGCTGTTCAAAATGCCCTGACAGCCTTCAAGGACCTACTTCATCCAGGACAACTACTGATAAAGACAGACAACACCACGGTCATGTGGTATATAAACAAGCAGGGGGGCACACATTCTTACCCCCTTTGCAGGCTAGCCATGACTTTGTGGGACACCGCGTTGACTTACCAAGTACATCTGCAGGCATAATTCCTGCCCGGAAGGAAAAATACTCTGGCAGACAAACTAAGCAGAAACCTCATGGATCCCCACGAGTGGCAGCTGGATCCACAAGTCTTTAGCATGATAACAAGGAAATGGGGATGCCCGGACATGGAGCTATTTGCCTCCCCTCACAACTACCAAATAAAGATATTTTGCACAAGGATTTATCACAGACAAGCATGGAAAGTGGACGCCCCATCCTTCAGCTGGAAAAACCTATCCGTATATGCCTTTCCCCCTCTGCCTCTCTTCCCCAAGGTACTCCTAAAGGTCAGACAGGAGAAGCTAAATATGATACTGATTGCACCAGACTGGCCTCGCCAACACTGGTACCTAGTATTAAGTAGCTTGTCTCAATGCCCAGCTTGGGACCTTACCTGAAGTACCGCATCTACTATCCCAGCAAGAAATCAGATCCTGCACAGCCAACTCAGGACTTTAAACCTGGCAGCATGGCGGATAATGTAGTCATACAAAACACACCTCTCAGCAAACCTGTGATGGATGTCATTTTGGCAGCCAGAAGGCCTAGTACTAGAAAATCTTATGCTGGAAAATGGAAGAGATTCTGTGCTTGGAACCAGGCACAAGGAACAGATACAGCTGTGCCAAATATTCCTCAGATTTTACAATACTTAACTGAGATGCTGGACAAAGGCCTATCTTTCTCATCTATTAAAATTCATGCCTCTGCCTTTTCGGCTCATTACAATACAGAGCCACCGATCTTTTCTCATCCCTTATTAAAACAGTACCTCAGAGGAGCCAAAAATGTAAGGCCTCCAAGGAGATCACCAATGCCTGCATGGGGCCTCAACTTCGTCTTGGAAAAATTCACCCTGCCTCCTTTTGAGCCAGCTGCTACTGCTGATATAAAGTTTTTATCTTGGAAAACAGCTCTGCTGCTAGCAATAACTTCTGCAACACGAGTTTCAGAGCTACAGGCATTCATGGCTGTGGAACCTTTCATCATTTATTATCCGGACAGGGTCTCCCTGAGGGCAAACACAACATTTATGCCTAAAGTGGTGTCCAGTGTGGCTCTTAACCAAACCATTCATCTGCCATCTTTTTATCCAAATCCACAAAACAAGGGGGAAAGAATTCTGCATTCTTTGGACGTACACAGACAGCTTAGATTCTACTTGGACAGAACCAAAGTTTTCAGAAAGACAGAGCAATTAATAGTGGCATATGCTGCAGGATCACAAGGAAAGGCCATCTCAAAGCAGACTATTTCAAAGTGGATAGGCCACTGCATTAATTTCTGCTACTTATACCATGGCAAGCCAGTGCCTAAGGGCATTAGGCCACATTCCACCAGAACTGCAGCCACTTCAGCAGCCTTTCTCAGGGGAGTACCAACTAAAGACATTTTAGAGGCAGCTACTTGGAGTTCAGTGCACGCCTTTACAAAGCACTATCATCTGCCACTCTACTCTAAATCCAGGGCAGGCTTTGCCACTGCAGTTCTGCAGGGTCTCATAGACGCTCCTAATGTGGTTTAGCTCCAGCCTGCCAACCTTAGCTTTGGGAATCTACCCAAATGTAATGACTGCAACAGTGAAACACGAAGAACATAGTACAGTTGTGTACACTTACCATAAATGTAGATGCTCGAGTGTATTCACTGTTGCAGTCCAGGTTACCCACCCGCCATCCCCCCATTTTCGTCTGATGGAACCTATCTTTCCTTCTCTGATTTATACAACCCATGTGGTGTATTTACTTGTGGATGAAGGTAAAGTTTATATTGATGCATGTAATTTTATATATACATATAAATTTTGGCTAACCTTTTAGGGGCACCTGACATCTGGGGCAAGAAAAACTAAAGAAAATGGCGTCGGCTGCTTCTTTTATACCCCTGACTACCTGATGACAGGGAAGGGGCGACGACCACCGACACAGGACCCAAGACTTTGGAATACAGGCTGACTGAGGGCAACCTGCCAGCAGGATTACCCGAATGTAATGACTGCAACAGTGAATACACTCTAACATCTACATTTATGTTGTGTACACAACTGTACTATCCCCGGGGTGAATTTCCTATCTCCCATCCAGTCATCAATGTTCCTTTTGAAGAGGGCCAAAGAGGCGCTCTGTTTGACATGTATGGGCAGTCTGTTCCAGAGTTTTGGGAGTCTCTGGGTCAGGAACCTATTCCTCCAGCATGTTTTGTGCATTGTGACGACAAGGTTTAGATCCCAGGAGTGTGTGGTTCTGAGGGATTGGGATTTCTTTAAATGTAGCATATCCAGCAGCTCTGGGTTTGTCATGGGCTTGTATGTTAAGCAGAGATTGCCTCTGAGTAGACAGTATGCGACAGAGTATAGCTGGGTTTTTTTTTTTTTTTTTAAGACGGTCAGCATAGGGCATCTACTTTAGACCTGTGATTCTTTTAGTGAGGTATTTCTGCGGCCCTTCCAGTTGTTGCAGAGGTCTTGAGAGGTACATACCAAACTGGGCATTGTATTCTATAACTGGTGTAATGAGGGATGAGTACAGTGGGACATTGAACTCCTTTTATCTGGATGAAAAGCCCTTAGTGATGAGGTGTGCCACAGAGAAGGATTTTCTGACTGTTGTGGCGATGTGGTTATCGAAGGTGAGACCACTATCCACCTGTGTCACTAAGTCTCTTATCACACTTTGGGTGTTTAGTGTACTGCCACCTATGTGGTAATTCACTGGTACATCTTTTTTTCCTAAAGGATTAACTATACATTTCTTGGCATTGAGCTTGAGCCCATGGCTCTGGCACCAAGCATCTGTTTCTGTAAGGCCCTTTTGCAGAATATCCGCATCATTTTGGGATTCAGTAATGGCACCCAGTTTGCAGTCATTTGCAAACTTTGTTAGCCAGTGTCTCTTAGTGTTGGCCTGTACTTCAGAGAAGTAGATGCCAAAACAAGAGCGGTCCCAGGACTGAACCCTGAGGTACTCCACTTGTCACTTGTCTGGAGCTGGATTTGGAGTCAGCTACTTTTACAGTATGGGTTCTGTTAGTCAGCCAGTTGGCAATCCAGCGAGTGACGTAGGGATTAATGCCCAGCTTAGTAAGTTTTATCTGTGATTCGAGAGTGTGGGATGGTGTTCACAGCCAACTGTGCTTTTATTTGCATAGAACAAAATCTTTTCGTAAGTGTGATTAGCTTTTTGTATCATTTTCTAAACCTTTTCTTGGTAAGCCAGTTTCTAAAGTTAATATTGCTCGATGGATTTCTGAATGCATCTCCTTGGCCTATCGAGCCAAAGGGTTATCTCTCCCAGGGCATGTCTGAGTGCATTCCACAACGTTTGTTGAGACTTTTGACACCTTTTGGTCCAGGGTTTCATAAGATATCTGTTCTGCAGCTACTTGGGCATCTCCGCACACATTTATCTCCCATTGTAAGTTGGATTTTCATTCCAGGGGCAGGGCATCCTTTGGCTCACCAGTGCTCCAGAATATCCTTCCATGGTGACCTCCCAGGGTTTATTGGTAGCTGGGGAACTCTGTCCCTTAGATTGAAGATCAAATGAGATCAACAACATCAGATAAAGAAGTTATGTACTCACCATAATGTTCCATCTGAGTTGCTGATTCTCATTTGTCTTCATCCATCCCTCCCTTCTTCCCCTTGCCTTGTGTGGGCTGTGTAGTGGATCAGATGGATAAGTTTTAGCTCCACCTCCTTTTGACTTTTTTTTTCCCCTTGTTGGACTTTTTTGTGTTTATGCCAGTTTGTTATGGACATATTCTCTGTATCGGGATGCTGCTGTTTTTCGACAACTAACTCTATCTGAGGGGAGGATGGGGATAGGGGCATTATGGGTAGGGAAAGAGCTTGGATCTAAAGCTGAAGTTTGCGGCCGAGTCTGATCCTTGTCCGGATCTGGGAATCCCTTGGGTTGAAGGCAAATGAGAATCAACAACTCAGATGGAACTTTATGGTGGGTACATAACTTTTTTTTCTTTTAGATTAAAAGAAATAGGAATTTTTGAAGGGCTTTACTTTATCTTAGCATCTAGATTCTTAAGGATCAGTTTTCCTTACCTTTTGTCCTTTGTAATGATTTGAGGGGAAGAGTACTACCACTGCATGTGGCATTTGACATGTGCTGGAACAGTGAATGTTAATTGTGTTTCATTGATTGTGAAAACTGAAATGACTGTCTACCCATCTGTCAGTGGCAGTAATTCGGGATAGACTTGTAATCTACATAACCACTCTAAAATATTTAGCAAAAATGTCATCATTGGTGAGGTAATTTACTTTCGTAAATGTTGATCTTAAATGTAATTTGTATCATTTTCTTGCTTTGTTGATTAAAAGAAGAATTAAAATCAGAAGAGCAATCCGACTTTCTTCAAGAGGAAGAAGTAGCAGTGAATGAAACAGAAGAAGCACAACTTGAGGCAGAAAGGTTAGTCATTAATTCTGAACATTTTAAAGTCTAATCTCGTACTTTTTGGTTTGTGTTCCAGGTCATCTCATGGTGAAGCTTTTTATGAAATGTTTTGGCTGTGCTGGTGGGGATTCATGTTGGACCCTGCCAGAGTTCTAGAATTTATTGCAAAAACCAAAGTGTTGGTTGCTTAAGCAATAACCCATGCCTGGGTGTGGATAATGCTGGATTTACCAATGGTTGGTGGCCAAACAAAGACAATCGTGGGTAAATCCAGCATTACCCATACCCAGACGTGGGTTATTGCTATTGTACAATGACATTATTTAAGAAAAAAAATACTTACTTTTCTTAAATAATGGCATTGTATAATGCCTCCATGCTGCCCTTCCACAGCTGTCCGGTATTCTGCGGCAGTTCTGATGTACTGAGCATGCGTATGCTTACGCAGTACATCAGCGCTGTGTGTGGAAGCAACGGAGAAAGGAAGATCTCTGTTGCTTTTTAAAAGGTGTCTCACTATGTTAAGAGCTTAACATAGAGCGATAACTTTAAAAAAGCAACGGAGATCTTACTTTCTCCGTTGCTTTTTTTAAAGCTGTCGCACTATGTTAAACCCGTTTAACATAGCGAGATTACAGCAACAGAGCTCTTCTGTTCTCCCTTGCTGTCTAACAAAAAAAAAAAAGACTTGTACTAATGGAAAAAGTCCGGGCAGCAGGACCTTATAAGTTTGATTTACAACGGGCACGCTGACCAATCAGCGTGCACGTTTTGGAATATAAATGGGGGGTCATTGTATAATGATAAGTTATTTAACATTGTGTACCTAATAAACAGAGGACTTTGTCTGCTGACGTTGTCAAATCAGTCCAAGTAACGATATTACAGAAAGTAAAATATTTTGTAGTGGTATGTTGATATCTTAATGTAGTGACAGCTGTGAAGAGTACATGCGGTGTTCTGTATCACCATGGGAGAGAGTGTGTCCATTGCCATGGCAGTAGTTAGTAGATGTGACAAGAATGTTTACCAGGATATTATGTCAGTCTCAGATGTTAGATAGTGGAAAACATGACTAGACAACAACTTGCACAAAAAAGCTTGACAGTAGTGGATTTCATTTACTGTTATTGTCTGTGCTTTTCCTCTGTAGCCATCATTTTGCGTATCTTGCCACTTCACTGAATAATCAAGTTTATTTATGTTGTATCTTGAATACTTTTCTAAAGGCTAAGCTGGCTGTGTCTGTAGCCCTTTTGTGGTTTTTTAAATGCACTGTGCAAAAACTCTTAAGATTTGAACTAAACCCAAATTCAAAAGAAATTGACTTAATAAAATGGGTAGAGAGAATATTCAGAAATCGATTTTAGTAGCATTTCATTATTTTAACAAGTAGTGGAGGTGGTGTTGATCATTGAAACATCAATATATAGAAATATGTTGTAGTCAGCTCAAGTTGAGTCAGCTGTAGCAATGTTTTGATTTGCTCGCAGATGTATGACACTGGAATTTATTACGTACAAGTGAGAGGTGTGGTGGATATGGATCCCTCACAGAAAGCATAGTTTGTGGAGGTTGTACATGTCATTGTTTGTGGTTTGTGTAGGCATTCTATATCTTCTGTTTTCCTTTGAGATCAGTAGTAATGCATTAGTCAGCTGTTTTCAAGGTAGTAACGATTGGCCAAATGGTAAGTCAGCATGTCCGGCTGTAATTAGACATACATACATGGTTACATGTTTATGTAATAGTGTGTTTAAAATGTGTATGTATTACATACATTTCTTTCCTAAAAGACCAGGTGCCATAATGGTTATGGTTTGATCCTGACCTCCAGCGAAGGCCTCTTTGGAGTTTGCATGTTCTTCGTGTGTTTATTGAATGTGAGAGGAAACAGGGAGTGTTTCCATATCTAACTGTCAAGAATGGAGCTGTGGGCAGCAGGACCGACTCTAGATGGTCTTCTACAGGGCGAAGAGTTGTGTAGACCAACCACTTTGGCCATCTAATGTGGTGCACACTATCCTTAAGACAGGAGAATGTGGAACTCTTACTCTGTGCTGTGTCAGAGGTAGCTACTTGATGGTGTAAAAAATGGTATGGTTCTGGATGATTTGGTCATGTTGACTAATGTCACGAAATAGTATAGGTTGAGGACCCTGCCTACGCCAACCAACACCAGGGACCCATACTAATGGTGGGAGGGTGACTGTGTCCCATACTGGCCAGTGTGTGCCTGTCATATTGATTCAGGGTTACTGTGGGTTAAGCTACTGACCAAACAATGTCCAGTTGCCTGGGATAGCTCTGAGCAGAAACTGGATGTAAAAAAACAATCAGCCTGCCAAGCATGAAATAGGAATTGCCACACCCTCACTGTAGATTCTATGATGGGATGGAGGTTGGAAGTGGATTACATGATGGTAAGGAGGGGGGTGGTCATCCTGTGTATCCAGGAGGCGAGATGGAGCAAAGCCACTTGGCTTGGGATCTAGAATCCACTAAGAGGGACAGGCTAGAAATGGAGTGGGAGTTGTGGTGAGGGGGAGGCTTTAGAAGACAGTGAGGGATGTTGTCAGATTTAATGAGACTCATGGCAGTCAGAGTCCAGCCTAATGATAGGGTAGTATTTAGCAGGCTTGTGATAATGAGGAATAGAGTTCATTCAGGCAGCAGTTGAAGGTCTTACTGGATAAACCAGGACACCTTCAGTTTGTGTTGATAATGGGTGACCTGAATGCACATCTCTAGACACACTAACAGGATATGAGGACTGCCTGGGTCCACTTGATTGGGCAACAGGCATAAACCAGAGGCCATTCTAGACTTCTGTCTGACAAATGGCTTGACAGTAGCCAACACAGAAAGAGAACTCTGGTAGACTTCCTAATAAGAAAAGTTCACTGGGGAAGTGTCCGTGATTGCAAAGTCAGCCCACAGCATAAACCACTGTTTTCCACAATCGGCTGCAGGCAGTGGTCGGAGAAGGCTGTAAGGTCAGCAGAGACCAGCAGAAGACCTGGAAGTTGACTGTAGGGAAAGCACAGCTGTTCATGGAATTACTTGGGACTCTAGCAAGTCAAGGAGAAGAGAAAAGAGGAAATAGGTGGAGTTGAAGAATGGAAGCGCTTCAAAACAGCATGTGTGAGGACTACAAAACAGATATGTGGCTGAGCCAAGTATGGAAAGACAGCGCAATTACTAGTGGCATATGCTGCAGGATCACAAGGAAAGTCCATCTCAAAGCAGACTGTTTCAAAGTGGATAGGCCACTGCATTCATTTCTGCTACTGATACCATGGAAAGCCAGTGCCTAAGGGCATTAGGCCACATTCCACCAGAGCTGCAGCCACTTCAGCAGCCTTTCTCAGGGGAGTACCAACCAAGGAAATTTTAGAGGCAGCTCCTTGGAGTTCAGTGCACACCTTTACAAAGCACTATCAGCTGCCACTCTACTCCAAATCCAGGGCAGGCTTTGCCACTGCAGTTCTGCAGGGTTTCATAGCCGCTCCTAATGCTGTTTAGCTCCAGCCTCCCAACCATAGCTTTGGGAATCTACACAAATGTAATGACTGCAACAGTGAAACACGAAGAACATAGTACAGTTGTGTACACTTACCATAAATGTAGATGTTCGAGTGTATTCACTGTTGCAGTCCAGGTTAACCCCCCCCCCTTTTCTTCTGATGGAACCTATCTTTCCTTCTTTGATTTGTATACCTATGTGGTGTATTTGCTTCTGGATGAAGGTAAAGTTTGTATTGCTGCATGTTACTTTATATATAGATATAAATTTTGACTACCTTTTTGGGGGCACCTGACATCTGGGGCAAGAAAAACTAAAGAAAATTGCATCGGCTGCTTCTTTTATACCCCTGATGACCTGATGTCAGGGAAGGGGCAGCAACAGCTGACGCAGGACCAAAGACTTTGGAATTCAGGCCGACTGAGGGCAACCTGCCAGCAGGATTACCCAAATGTAATGACTGCAACAGTGAATACACTCTAACATCTACATTTATGGTAAGTGTACACAACTGTACTTTGTTATATTTTCAAATTGTTGCTGCCCTACTAGGGTACATATTCTTTAGTGTGAAAAGGAGGTTGCATACTGAGCTGCTTTTGCTCACTCTTTTAGCCAAGTGAGGATAGTGCACAGTAGTAGTATCTTCCCAGTTTCAATTTCAGATATCTCTGTACATAATGGAAGGAGGTCAAACTAACCGGGATGCCTATTTCTCTTAACCACTGGAAACACACCTTTCTAATTTGTAAGCATATTTGTGTGCTTTTCTGTGAGCTCATATATCTAACAAATCTCAATGGCCTTATTCAAAGTTAAATCACTGTCGCAAATTAAAATATTTCTCACAGCATCATATTTAATACCACACAAAGTCTGTCATTTTATCAACTCCTCCCTTAAATCACCAAATCTGCATGTTTTATCTGTGAGAAATAAGGCTGTTGTGTATGCTGCAAAAGTTTCACCTGGCTTTTGATCCCTTGTGTAAAATAAGTGCCTTGCCATTGTAATGTTGATCTGGGGGTTACACATTTTTCTAAATTTACATTTTAAGCACTCAAGGTCCTCTCTTGACTCAGCCGGTACAACAGTGCGACTGTTTCTCCCTCTCCAGCAAAGATAGCAGATGCATACACAAGTGAAGTTTTCCTTTCAATGGCTTCTGACCCAGCTAAATTAAGCAGAATAAATGCCTTTGTATGGTCATCTTTATCAGAAAATGCAGCCTGTATGAATGTCTTACTCTTGCTAAAACACACTCCAGTTCTCTATAATATTATCAAACACTAGTGGACCAGGTTTTCGAAATCCTTCAGCCATGCAAACAGTGTATGCACAAACGCACTACAAATATGGCCCTTGTAATTCTGTTGTAATTATATTTGAGTAACTTGCCTCTCTGCAACTTGCAGTATCACACAAATGCACAATAAACTCTCTGAAATACTGTACTTTGCGAAATATACTCTGAAATGGCTGTGGTTTGCAAAATAACTTTACTGTAATACTGTGCAAACATGCTAACTCTACATATAATTCTGATAACTCGGATAGCCTCAGTTAATGCGAAAAATACGTGTTTTGTGAAAAGTGTGGTTGTTTCTCTTTTATTTTATTCGTTTCATTCGTTTTATACAATTCAAACTTTACTTCAAACATTTTCCATAGTAATTCGAATATTTCTAGTAATATCAGACATTTCGACTTTAATATCGTTAGAGCGTTATGTATGCTTTGTTTCATATTTTGTGAATAATAAATAGTTGGAGCAAATTTTAACATTAGACATTCGTATCTGACTTGTTTTGTGATTTATACATACAGCGAGTATGGTCCACTTCTGTATATACTGCCAGCTGTAGCTAAATGCCTCTCAGATTCAAAGTAGAGAAACTGGACTTTTTTCTGGCCATTAGATATCCCGCTTCTGACACCATGTTGCTCATCCCTTTGTAAATTGAAGACGAAGCAGGTGGGGTAGTTTGTTTAAGATGCTTTATTACATAGAGACGCATTAGGATGGGTAGCAGCATCAGTAAATATAAACAAACAGAGCTTACATACATACATGCTTACATTTTAACAGCTTACTAGAAAATGGCAGTCAGACTTGTGCAAGCCCTTGGGTAGCTTCTTAGAGACATACACACATTGATCTACAGATGGTATGGAGGGAACAGGGCAACATTTGAAAAAGTAACGAAAGAGGGCTTGAGAGGTCTGTCAGTTCAAAGAAGAAAAAAGACATTTAAAATAACATTCCTAGACTAAAGATCCAGCAAGTGTTTTCCATTTGTTTGAGTTAAAGAACACATTTATATAGAAACTTTTAGAAAATAAAGGCATATCAAGGGAGGAATATTGAAACTTGGAGATATGTGGAGTGTTGGCCGTAAAAAGGTAGATATTAAAATAGTTCAGGTACTATAGAATAGAAGTACTGCTTTAAGAACAAACTAGAACTAGAGCTGAAAGCTTCAATCCAGGAAGTAAGTTTGAAGGGTTGCAGTACTAAGTTTTGACACAAATATGTGCTTTTAACAGGCATGTGAAAGTATTCCTGTATAGCCTGTTGTGTCAGATTTGCTGAGGTGCTGGAGCTAGCCTTTTAACAACTGACAAGCTGTATCTCAGCCAGCTTTGAATGATTTTGATCCTTAACTATAGAAGGAGAGTAATAATCCAAAAACAAATGAGAAATGCTTTCAGTAAAAGAGCAAATACTCCATTGGGAGGAACTGAAGTGCTAAGATATGACACAATTTAAATCCATGCTTTTGTTGTGTTATCAAAATGCTTGGGCTTACCCTTAAGCAATTGCTCCTGTCTTGCATACCCAGGTCTATATTATGGCACCAAAAAGGCCTTTAATCAACCGGCTTTATAATCAAAAATGCCCCCCCCCCTGCTAATTATATATACCAACTCTGAGATCGCACTAGATAGAGGAAAGGGCACATTTTCCAATCTTCACTGTACCACGATCTCACAAAACCACCGTCTATTAATGGCATTTTCAGTTATAAAGCTGTTTGATTAATGGCGTTTTTGGTGCTGTAATATAGACCTGCATACCCAACCCTTCCTTTTCTGTGTTTCAGACTGCTTTCAATGCTTCTGCAGATTGGCTGTAGAAGAGACGTGTTGCACCAATCATCAAATATGAAATAAAAGAGGTAAACTCTATCCAGAAAGGAAGATGGAAAGGTTGGGGTTTAAGTTGTTGACACAGATCTGTGCTTTTCATAGGTACCGTCATACTAGGCGAACTGCCCTTGTGGGCCATTTTAAGCCTAACCAATTACCCCGTACAAGGATCAAACCCTGCAACTTGTTTGTAAGGTAAATACATTAACCATTGTGCCCACTTCCCACCCCTCACAGGCATGTGGATGTGTTAGTGGAAAGCCTGTGATTTACCAAATCTCTTCAATTGCTGGTGCTAGCCCTTGAGCAACTACTACTTCCTTAACTGCCCAATCCAGTTTCTATGTCGCAGACTGCTTTGAATGCTTCTGAGGTGCTGAGTACTACTGCTTTAATTGGTGTGCTCATGAGGAGCACACTGTTTATGAAGTAGTATTTCTTATTCTGCATTTTGAACTTTGGCCTGTCTGCTTGGCACATGGCAGTGCTTTGTGCCCAAATCCTATTTAGTTCTTTTAAGTACCCAGCTATCTCTGTCTTCATATGACTGTCCTTGAATTGCCTTCAGCCTTTTCACGAATTTGTGGTACATACTTTCCGGCAGCTTGACTTCCTTTCCTCAGTGTGAGCTCCAGAGTTGAACGCAATTTCATTTGTAACCCTTCCAGTGCTGTCTGTAGTGAAAAGATGACCTAAGCTATGTATCCCATGCTCCTATTATGTCTTGCAGCTCATGAGTCGTTCTAGAAAGATATGCATTTGCGTGTTCTCATCACTATCATTAACCTCAATTTTCCTCGTGTTTTCTACCAGGGTTCTTTATTTTGTGTCAAATGTTGGCACCTCTCTTGATTCTGTGCCACTCTTCTACCTTCAACAGTTATACCTGACTGTTGCAGATCTTCTTTAATTAAATCCATCCATCTTTATTCTCCATTTCCTGTTGCCTTCTTCCCGTCTTTCCCATTTTTGCTTGACCAAATTGCCTTCTTGCATGTGTGCCTAAGGCATTGTAGTCTGTCCTTTTTGACCTTGTCTGCAACTGGAGCTCCTTTGGCTTCTGCTCTGTCATTTTTTTATTTCCTCAGCATGCATCCTACCACCCATCAAAGGCACATAGTCTTTAGTTTCTTCAACTGCTGTGTCTTCACTGTCCAAATTTCTATGCCGTACAGCACTACTGGTCGCACCACTGTTTGAGCTTTGTTGGCATTCTTCTGTCACGCAGTACCGTTGATACTCTGATTCTACCTTTGACCACCTTATTCAGACTTCCTTTATCCTTAACCACCCCCCCCTAGACACTTGAAGCTGTTAACCTATTCTGCTGTTTTCCTTCTATCCCAATTTTCAGCTTCTTTCTCCCATTTACTGCAGTGGCAGCTGTGTTGTGTGTACTCGCTTTCATCGTTTGTAACTGTAGCTTTGCATTCCATTTTCCTGAAATTATTTTATTTTGAATTTGTTAACCTGGGTAGATCACTGATCCCATTCAACCTGTTTAAATTTCAGCCCAGGTGACTAGTAGATGCATGACATCTTAATACAGAGTGAGTTACAGAATGAAATATATACATATTATATACAAAATGAATCTCTGAAATGGCTTGAGGGTTTAAAGGCAATAGATAAATGACATTGTATACAGTGTGACTTACAAAATGCAGTATATACATGTGTTTTGTACAGAGTGGAGATCTGAGCTGGTATGCTGAAAGAATCGCAATAAAAAATAGAGAAAGGTTTGTAGAGAGAAAGGGGTTAGGAAGAATTTATGACTGTAGAAATAGTTGCATTTTCATGGCATCTTGACATGTGCTTTCATTTCTGATTGGAAAATGGGGTAAGATGAATGATCTTCAAGAAAAGAAGGGAACAATTTGCACAGTTTGGGACCAAGGATTGAGAAAGCATGGTCTGCGCAATGAATCCTAGTTTTGTGGCGATTGGAGGAGAGGACTTCTAAGATTGTATGTTGGTGCATTCCTGAGTAGTCTGGAGGCTAGTGGGGAGGAGGAGAAGTCACATTCTTGAAAAGTTTGTACATTTGAGAGATGAGTGAAAAGTCAGCATACTGTTTCAAAGGCAGCCAGTTAGCTTTTACAGTATAGTACATTTTTTGGAGAGAGTGAGATATCTGCATATGGCATCAGATAGATTGAATGGTGGATGCATTTCTTTTACATGCTGCAGCAATTAGAGGGAGACCTTCTTCTGGCTGAACCAGTAAGATGCCTTTACCTATAGCATTCTGATAGGGTATGGATAGAAAGATAGATCCTTTTAGCCCAGAAAAGTAGTTGTTTTGTATGCATAGACATGATGGAGTTGAAAATTTAGGAAGGGGTCCAGGTGAATCCCTAGATATTTGATTGAAGTGACCTTTTCAGTAGTGCTGAATTCAAAACTGGGAATACATGGAATAACAAACTCCTAAAAACAAAAACCATATAACAGCAGCCAGGTGGAAATTCAGTCAGGGTCTGATGACGCACCAGATCTGATCTTTGTTCATTAATTACTATTAGGACCTCAATTCCGTCCTTAAACCTATACGGCCGTTTCCCACCTCGCGCTAGTCAAAACCTCTCCACTAATACCTACCCACAATGCCCCTCTCCTAGTTACTCCGGATCTCGTTTGCCGAGTTCCTAGTCAGATGTGCTAGCCATCTCTCTCAAAGCTAAGTAGAAAAATTGTTATTTTTAAGACAGTTTCTCTTCAAAATTGTTTATTTTTTAGTCAATGTAGCCTTTTTTTCACTGTCGCCTATAACCTAATTTTATTCCCTACCCTTTACCTTAGTAATTTAAATTCTACCATTATTGGTACTGTCCCTCTCTTCTGCATTTGATAGGCCCTTCCTTACCACTTGTGGTATTTTTTAAGTACCATCTTCGGTATTCTCTTACTTTTCTCTTCCTTATTTTGTTTTTTCTATAGGATAGCCTTGTTACCTTACTATGTCAGACAAAGCTAAGTTGGGGTTTAAACAGTGTGACAAGTGTGGGCGTAAGATGCCTAACTCGGATGCACATGCTCTCTGCATCTACTGTTTGGGCGTGGATCATATTAAAGCTGACTGTGACATTTGTGCTAGTTTTAGTAATCGTACATTAGCAGAACGTAAAAATAAACTTATTTTAAAAGGTTTAATCAAGACACCTTTTTCGGAGTCTCTATCTGGATAGGAGGTCTCACCCCCTCCAAAGACCAGAAAACATAAGGAAAAACTGAATCACTCTGTTCCTGCATCTCTGTCAGTTATGGAACCGAGTATGGTCCATGCTTCGGCACCCTCGACGCAGACCTCTTCGGCACCAGGCTCTGTATCTTCTCCCTCGGTGCCCTCCATGATATTCACCCCTATTTTGGTTCCAACCTCAGCACCGCTGACTTTGGTGCCGTCCTTGGCTCCGATGACGGCACCATCCCCGGCCACGGTGCCGACAGTTTATTTAGCTCCATCCACTCCAAAACTCTAATATCTGCCAAGGAAAAGATACTCTCCAACATACGACCCTTTTTGGGGCAGAGGTTTAGCACCTTTCTAGAAAGACCTGATTCTTCTTCAGCAGCCTCCTTTAGATCCACTAGGTGTTTTTATGAATTAGATCTAGTGCCGGTTGTGGACCATTTTCTGGCAGTTAGGGGATTGCCCATTCCAGCTAGACCTTCCATGCCTCTTGGCTTGGAATCTTTTACTACATCTTCCCCTGTTTATCCTCCTCCGACCTCTACCCAGATCCTGGAGATCCCGGTACTGATGTCCACTCCGGTGCATACTGTCTCTGCTCCGACAGCAGTTTTTTCCCTGTCGGCACTGACCACCCTTGCTGCATCGGCTCCAATGGAGCCAATGCTCTCTCGGAGCAGTGCTTGGACCATCCATATCTTGGTACTTAGCCCGGCACCTATTTTCTCCTTGGCACAGTCTGTGTCCATGGCTCCGGCTTCCAGTCATCTCAGAGCTCCTCACCTGGAAGTGGGCTCTTCAGTGTGGGGTGTGACCCTGGTTCCGAGGTTGTCCTTCCTGGTTCTGGGCTCCCGTCCCTCTTCAGGCGAGCCTGCTGTCCAGGTCATGGAGAGGGTCCTTCACTCTGAAGGCTCGCAGTCAGCACCAATGACATCAGTATCAGAACCCCTGCCCCTAGCATGCACCTCTCCCAATGCTCTGTTTTGGGACCCCGGGCACGGAAGTTGCAAGAACCTCTTCTCCGGAGTCGTCCTCAGAAGATCCCACCGGGGAGCCATCCCAGAAGAAATGGTGCAAGAGGAAGCACCTTGATTCCCCGAAGGAATCTTATCACTGAAGACACTGATTGTGATGAGGGGGAAAGGTCCCCACAGTCTCCCCCAGACTACGTCTCATTGAGACATTCTGGAAATCCTCAAGCAGCAGGGAGATTGGAAGTCCTCTAACCCTTCTTCTGAGGAATCTGTGTTCTTGCAGGCCTTCTGTGTCTGGCCATCTACTTCTGGGTGACTGCATCGGCAGATGATCTTGTTAAACTCATTGTGCAGCTTGCCTGGAAGGCCCCAGACAACATAGAACCTGTTCCCCAGAGGCCAGACAAAATTTTATCTACACCTAAAGACCAGCCCCACTAGTCCAAGCAGTTGACTGTTGATTCTATGGTCATGGCGGCCACCAAGAGGGAACTGGCAGAAGATTGTTCCACTGACCATCCTCTAAACAGGGAATCCCGGACCATGGTCAGACTAGGGAAGTGGACCTATGCTTCAGTGACCCTCGCCATTCGGTCACTGAACTATCTGGCACACTTTACTCGCCTCCAAAGAGACCTAACTTCCGAAATGTCTTCCTCTTTGGTGGGGGTACTGCCTGATGAGGTGCCGTGATACTGTCGCCTCGCAGCTAGCTACCCTTGAATCCATCTCAAACTCCTCGATGCGTTTGATATCTCACACCACAGAGGGGGCAGCTCGACCTGCCGTATCCGGCATTGTCATGAGACTTAATGCTTGGATGTGGTTGTGTGACTTCGCAGTCCCCTTTAAGTCTTCTTCGTCAATGCACCTGTCGACGAATCTGGACTTTTTGGACCCAAAGTTTGAGACACACTTGCACGTATTGAGAAAGATGGAAAGACCTTGTCTGCTGTGGGCATGTGCTTTTCCAACCCCCAGAGGTCCTTCTCCAGGAACCAGAAGGGAGACAAAATGTGGTTCAAGAAATCCCAAGGATCTTTTCATGACACTTGTGGTGAACAATCCCCCTGGGACAGAGGGGGCAACTCATATGGAAGATGCACCTTTTGGGGTAGAGTGGGTCCGCGTAACCCGGGCACTAGAGATTTTCTCTGGCAGACCCTACCATCGCTCCTGAGCAACGGCCCGATTGCTTTCCTCTGGAAACAGTCGGGGGTCATTTTTCTCTACACCTACCAGTCAAGCATCTTATTACTACTGATGTTTAAGTGCAGAGAATAATATCCAGAGGCTACCAAATACCATTTGATTTAATTCCCAGACCTGTCAAACGAATCCCAGGTGTAACACCCATTCAGAGGGAATTAGCCTTAGAAATAGAAAAGCTACTAAAAAAGAGTCATCCAACCAGTCCCACCAGATCAGACAGGATCCAGGTTTTACTCTAGGTTCTTTTTAGTGCCAAAAAAGACAGGGGACTGGAGACCAATCCTGGATCTTAGCCTGTTGAACAAATTTATCAAGTCTCAAAAATTCTGGATGGTCCACGGTATAGTCCATTTTTCCCTTCCTAGGGAGGGACAACTGGATGTGCTCTATAGACCTCCAGGACATGTGCTACCACATAAAGATGGATCACCACTTCCGGCTGGGAGCCAATCACTACCAGTTTAGGACACTGCTATTCGGTCTCTCGACAGCCCCCCCCCCCCCCCCAAGTTTTCAAAGGTATGGCAGTTGAGGTAGCTCATCTTTGACTACAAGGATTCCAGGTGTTTCCCTATATAGATGATTGGCTTCTTACCACTCCGACCAGGAATCTCCTAGTCCGCAGCCTCTCTTACACTCAAGGTCTCGCTCTCCGCTTGGGGATTACAATCAACAAGGACAAATCTCAAATGTCCCCAATGAAGACACTGGAATTTATTGGAGCAGTCTTTGACACAACATCCTGTCAAGCTTCTCTTCCCCCTTCACAGGCTTTCGAAAATAAGACCAAAATATTTTTCCTCAGACCTATGTACCATTACGTCTTGTACTGCAACTCTTGGGCTCCATGGTAGCTGCCATTACGTTAGTACCACTGGCGAGACTGCACATGAGAATCTTGCAGTGGCTCCTTTCTGCACAATGGTCATTTCTAACTCACCCACTTGACCACATGATACTTCTTACAAACCGTTGCAAGGAAGAAATGCTATAGTGGATGAAGCCACAAACGAATCTTTGATGTCGACCATTCTGTCTTCCCCAGCCTATGGCCAAGGTGACCACGGACTCTTCCCTGTTAGGCTGGGGGGACATTTCCTGGGAAAGACGGTCCAAGGCACCTTCACAAAGCATTATCATTTACCTCTGTACTCTTAAGTCCAGGGCAGGCTTTGCCACTGCAGTGCTGCAGTGCCTTATAGCCACACCTAATGCTGTTTAGCTCCAGCCTCCTAACCATAGCTTTGGGATTCTACCCAAATGTAATGACTGCAACAGTGAAACACAAAGAATCTAGTACAGTTTGTGTACACTTACCATAAATGTAGATGTTCGAGTGTATTCACTGTTGCAGTTCAGGTTACCCTCCCGCCATCCCCCTGTCATTCTGGATTTTCTTTCCTTCTCTATCTTCTACAACCTATGTATATTTGTTTGCTACCTTTTTGGGGGCACCTGACATCGGGGGCTAGAAAAACTAAAGTAAATGGCATCGGCTGCATGTTTTATACCCCTGACGTCATGGAAGAGAAGACCGCAACCGACGCAGGACCCAAGACTTTGGATTTCAGGCCGACTGAGGGCAGCCTGCAGTCATTACATTTGGGTAATCTGCTGGCAACAGTGAATACACTCTTAACATCTACATTTATGGTAAGTGTACACAACTGTACTTTCTACTTGGACAGGACTAAACCTCGAAGAAAATCTGAACAACTGCTGGTAGCATTTGCTGCAGGGGCAGAGGGGAAGGCTATTTCAAAACATACCATTTCTAAATGGATAAGCCATTGCATTAATTTCTGCTATAAGCATCATGGAAAACCTATCCCCCATGGGATCAGATCTCACTCCACCAGGGCTGCATCTACTTCTGCAGCCTTTCTCAGAGGTGTTCCTACCAGAGACATCCTAGAAGCTACTACCTGGAGCTCTGTACATACTTTCACCAAGCATTGTCATTTACCAATTTTCTCTAAATCCAGAGCTGGTTTTGCCACTGCTGTCTTGCAGGGCCTTATAGCTGGCTCTAATACTGTATAAACTCCTCCTCCCAGCCATAGCTTTGGGAATCTACCCAAATGTAATGACTGCAACAGTGAAACACAAAGAACATAGTACAGTTTTGTACACTTACCATAAATGTAGATGTTCGAGTGTATTCACTGTTTCAGTCCTGGTTACCCTCCCTCCAGCCCCCTAACTTTTTCTGGCTATACCTCTACTTTCCTTTACTATGCTTAAAAGCCTTTTTGGTGTATTTGCTTTCTGTTGGAGGTATACCTTTGTGTTTTTCTGTTTATTTGCTCCCCATCAGGGGGGCACCTGACATCTGGGGCAAGAAAAACTGATGTAATGGCGTCGACTGCATGTTTTATACCCCTGACAACCTGACGTCATGGAAGAAGGGACAGCAACTAATGCAGGACCCAAGACTTTGTTAATCAGGCTGACTGAGAGCACCCTGCCAGCAGATTACCCAAATGTAATGACTGCATCAGTGAATGCACTCTAACATCTACTTTTATGGTAAGTGTACACAGCTGTACTTTTCTGTAGTTTTCTGTCTAGTTTTCCACTTGTAGCAAAGTGGTTTCATAGCTGTTGACTAAGACTACAAAATGTGCTAATGGTTATAAAGGTGGTTTTACTAAAGTAGCTGAGGGTCTCAAACTGCTGTACATTTTCTTGTAGACAGAGATTGCATCAAGAGTGGCTGGAAAGAGAAGAGAAGGCCAAGGAAGAGTTCATTTTGAAGAAGGAGAGAGAAGAATGTGCACGAAGGCGGCAGGAAGAGGAAGAGGTATGTGAAATTGCACATCAAATGTCAAGGACTGACCTGTGTGAAATCTTTGAATTCATTTTCTCCACCAGTCACCATTCGATAAAAAATTGGTGGTCTCATTTCCTGAGAGACACTTACAGCTATTACATTTTAATGTCTGAGTGCATGTTTTCTTGAGCTTGAAGGTTCTTTTTTTTTTTTTTTACCATTCTTGCAGTTCTGATCATGATCCTTGCTAATGCCGCAGTTTTGTATCTTGCATGATCCAGTCCATCCACTTTATTATTATTAGCACTGGTCGATGGAGACAGCTTACTCACCAACATCTACAGAGCTCTGACAGGCTCAAATCCTCCAAAAAAATGAAGCCAACCTGATGGTCCCCAGCCATCACTGAACTCTACAACAGGAGGAAGAATTGTTGCAGAAAGAAATAAAGTCACAAGACTGGGAAACCTCCCTTATCATTCTCAACAAAAAGCTGAGATCCCTTATCAAATCCTCTAAAGCCAGCTATGAAGGCATAATTGCGGCTGACACCAAAAACTACCATAAAGCCTTCTATAGCTATATCAGAAACCTCCAAGGTAATGCCCAGATTTGCTCTGAGTTATTGCACAATGGCACCTCCTGTACTGAGCCAACAGATATAGCCAACATACTGGCAGACAGGTTCAGTGCCAACTTTACCCACCCCCAAGGGCCTAATCATAATACCAGAAGAAAGCCTGGTAACCACCCTTTCTGCAGCACAGATACAAGCTGCATTGTCTAAAGCCAAGAATACAGTATCCATGGGACCTGATAATATCCCTGGCTGTGTTGTACATGAGCTACAAAACGAACTGGCATCACATCTGTGCGCCCTGTTCAATCACAGCCTTACCTCAGGCTATGTCTCTAACGAATGGCGCACTGCTACAATCATCCCGCTCCATAAAGGGGGAGCAACTACAGACCCTGGTAACTATCGCCCCATTAGCCTAACGAGTCTAGTATACAAAGCTGTGGAGCGCATCATTATAGACCTGCTTAACAAAGATATAGGCAATCTTCAAACTCTTGACTCCACACAGTTTGGCTTTGTCAAGGGGAGATCCTGCCTGCTGAACCTGGTTGACTTCTTCGAGGCAGTCACCAAGGCTGTGGATGAGGATAAGCTTGTGTATACAGCTTACCTCGACCTGGCCAAGGCCTTTGATACCATTCCCCACTCGGGTATCATTGATAAACTCAGCAAACTAGGCATCAACCCTTACATCACTAGGTATGTTGCAAATTGGCTCACAGACAGGACCCACAAGAGTGAAAGTTGCAGATTCCAAGTCAGACTGTCGGCCAGTCACGAGTGCAGCCCACAGGGCTCTGTCCTGGACCCTTTCCTGTTTGGCATCTACTTCTTAGAAGTCCAGGCCAACACAGAAGGACTCTGACTGACCAAGTTCGCTGATGACTGCAAGTTAGGAGTCATTATCAATTCCCCAAGTGATGCAGACATCCTACAAAAGGGGCTCTCTGACCAGTGACTGGTGTCGGAACCATGGCCTGAAGCTTAACGCCAAAAATACGTTATCATCCCCTTTGGAAAAAACTCAGTTCCCACAAATTACCACCTTGATGGGAGCCCATTGAACACTGAAGGGACCATAAGAGATATGGGTACCCAGGTTGACGGCCACCTCACCTTCGACCACCACATTGCCACTGTGGTTAGAAAGTCCTTCTACGTGACACATCTTATAACCAAATGTTTCGTATTCAAGAAGAAAGAGGTCATCATCCCTCTCTACTCATCCCTTATTAGACCAATCATCGAATATAGCGCCCCATTTGGCATGTACCTGACTCCAGACACCTACAATAGCTGGAGAGGCCACAAAAGTACATCACAAAAAGGATCCTAGACCTTAAACACATGTCCTACACGGACAGACTCAAAAAACTTCAGCTGTTCTCAGTCTCTTATCGTCAACTTACAGGTGATCTCTGCTTGACTTACAAAGCCATATGTGACATAGCCCTACTTGAATTGCTACACCTAAAGATATCCCAATTCCCCCGTACCACAAGCTCCAGAGATCACAACCTCATTACCACAATTAGCAGAACATGCTGTAGGGACAGGTTCATTTCCCAAAGACTGGCCATACTCTGGAATAAGCTTTCCATTCATGTCAAGCAGAGCACATTGCTGGTCCTCTTCAAGAGAAATCCTGACCAGTAGATTGGTGACAAAGTTCACCCCAGGGATCATTCCAGTTGCCCTACTGGATAAGGGGCACTGTGAACTAACACAAGGTGGCATGGTGCCTTTGCAATTTTTATGGGCTAGGCTTGTAAAGGCTTCAGGGCCATTAGCCTAGTACACACCTATGGAATGTCTCCCTTAACTCTCTTGTACTGGACCATGCTTCTGACAGTGTCTTTTCTCCCCCTCCCCTCCTCTCCACATCACATTTGCCAGTAGACCAAATAAATACATCCAGGGTTATTGCTGACTCAAACATTTTCACATTTTATGAGACAAGTGAACTTTTAATTTGAAGGAAAAAAAAAAAACTTTGAGATTTTCTTTTTTAGTGTAATTTAACAGTGGCATTTAGTTATTTTTAGCTAGGAGTTATTTTATTCAGTCCTGCTTTTCCACCCAATGACGTACGCCTTTACTGGCTTTTACAGATGGCTAGTTGGTTAATTCACTGTATTTGCTTTTAGTGCTACTGTGTGTAAAGGATGTTGTGGACAAAGTCTAAGAATTCAGAAAATATACAAAGTGTGGCCAGAAGTCCTCCCTCCCTAGGATATTTTTGACTTTTGTGTTGTGTGCCCAGGCGGATTTGTGTTGTGTGCCCAGGATGTTTGTGACCTTTGTGTTGTGTGCCCAGGATGTTTGTGACCTTTGTGTTGTGTGCCCAGGGTGTTTGTGACCTTTGTGTTGTCTGACCAGAATGTTTGTGACCTTTGTTTTGTGTGCCCAGGATGTTTGTGACCTTTGTTTTGTGTGCCTTCGATAGATCACCTGGGAGACCCTTCCAAGATTTGTTGGATTTTTGGATACAGAACCAAACAACTAGAAGAAGAGACTGTTTTGACAGGTCCATACAGGCTTTTCCTTTCTCTGAAGGTAACCAGGAATGACGCATCTGTGGCCCAGGAAGTGGAGGTTTGCTGTACAGAACACCACCTTCTGTTGGGTATCCCAGCTTTAGTCTTTGGTAGTGTCAGATCCTACTGTGAGGAGAAGACTGAATAGTTTTTCCTCAGTGTGGGAGCTTTCTTGCTACCTGGAGAAAGAGGCCTTCCTCCTTTGTTAGTCAGGTCAGCTAAGTCTCTTTGAAGTCCCTTTTTGATTATGTTTCCAGAATATCTAAAGAAGGTCCCTTCCTGTTGAATTCTAACCCTTTTTCTCTGGCTCCTGTATTGGCAGTGAGTGTTTTGGAGCTAGTGTCCTACCCTCAACTTTCAGCACTGAATGGATGTCTTCCATTTGCTTTAGTGTCTCCACTGGCACCAGTAGCTGTAATGCTGATCCTTTCAGTGCAAGGTCCACTAGATCCCATGTTGTAGTTGTTGGATGTGACTGTCATTAGTGCTGAAGCCCTCTTTGGTGTTGGGGTCGGCATCTGTGTGGAGACTCTGAGCCCCCTGTCTCAGCATCAGCATCTCGGGATGGAGTTTGTTAGAGGACTGATCTTGATGCAGACTGCCCCAACTCTGACAACTGATGGATAGGAGACTGTTTTAGTGTAACCTGGTAGGTTGTTGTCTTGCTTTGATTTTAGTAGCATTGCAGGATGCCCCTTAGTTTGAAGACCTTGGATTTCTCATCCTCATCCTAGTTGTGCAGAGGAGTGGAAAGCTGACAATGGGTCATTGTCTCCTGTGAACATTCCTCTCCTGGGCACTCCTTTCATGCATTCTAAAGAAAAATAGTATGAAAAGACATTTGGACTTCACTGTGAAGTCCCCCACCACAGGCACCATATTGGATAAAAAGGATGCTTCCCCATCAGTACCCTCCTGACAACTCCAAGTTTGGAGAGATCATGGAATTAAAACAGATTTTTTTTTTGCAAGTGGAACCAACCTCCTCTTAAGAAGAGGTTTTGCAGGAGACCTTTTGCTATGCCCCTCCTTACATCTTGGATTGTCTCTTTCACTGATCATGAGCGGCTTCATAGTGGATAGGGCATGGTGAGAACCCAACATGGCAAACTGAGGAAACTAGATAAGATCCTCCCACCCCCGAGTATGCCTTCACTGCAGTGGCAGCTACCACCAAGAAGGGTCTCTGATAGAACCCTTAGATCCCTTCCCCAGTGTGAGGTTTCACAGGCTGAGAATCATTTTTGCAGGTATATTTATGCATCAGGTTCATTCATTATTAGGGCATTGAATTGCCTAACCAGTATGATTAATTTTCATTATGATCTACCAGAAAGTACAGTAGACGCTGAAGACATTACCTTATATTTATCTGTAGCACAATCTGTGATCATCGATAGCAGTGCTGGTCAGCATATCATCGTTGACTATATTGACAGTCAAGCTGATGGAGCAGTGAAAGCAATTGGGTCCAGCATAACCATGGGACAACATGCCTGTCTGAGGCTCTCCAACTTTGCAGAAAGCTTCAAGGTGTTCTTCCAATGTCCTTTATAAACTGATTAAGAATGAGCAAGGACAGACACTCATGGTTGTGGGTGTTGAGTTCTCCACTACTCAAAGGACTATTAAGGAATCTGTGAATTTGTGGTTCTGAAAAGCCCAACAGCCTCCCTTTGAACAGTATTTGGATTGAATTTTATGAGGCAAAAGAAACTTCCAAAATGAACAGTGCCCAAAAGGATAAACAGTCTGAGAGCAGGTCACAACTTAACTCTGCAGAAGGCAAGTCTACTATTATGCCACCTCTGATCTCTGAAAGCACTGTGCTAGTCCTTAGTTGCCAAGGGTTCACATTAGTGGAGGTTGAGAAAACTAGAAATGAGTGACCTCAGCTTCCACCCTGGGACATGTATCCCAAGTTTCTTGAACCACACAGGGGACTGTCAGTTGGTTTGAGCATTTAGCTTGCCAGAGTGATCCATTGGTCCCTAGAGTGAGGCATTTGTAGATCATTAATAGCCAGGATAGAGGATTTCCTTCCTATGACTGCCCCGACTCATTCAGGCCATTAGGTCTGTGTCATTTGGCCCTGACTTGAGTGCAGGTAACCTTTGGTCATTGTATGCCAGAGTTGAAGAAATAGGGGCTAGACATAAGGCAGATCTTTGCCTTGTGGAGCTTAAATAACAGGTGTGGGATCACATCAGCAGGGGCACTGTTCTGAAGCCAGACCCAGGCCCCCAAAGCAGGCCTCTCTTCAGTGTTGCCTATCCCCTGATCCTGCCCTGTGTCAGTCACATTCTTACTTTGCAATACCACATGCAATCTGAATTCCTGGTAGGCTTAGTAATCTACATGTTGAAATTGTGGATGTTGAAAAAATACTGGAACTATAGTAAAAAGTAGGCTTGCATTTCACAGAATGTCATACATCGAAGATCTGCTGTTCCTAGGAGAACCTTTCATGTCTGTTTAGGGATTTTAAGGTTTTGGTTTGTGTTCTCTACCTTTGATATTTTTTTTTAAGTCTCCAAGAGAAAGTTTAGATCTAAACACAATATTAAAATCACAAAGCCTAAGGATGAGCAAATAATATTGCTTACTCATACTTGATAAGCTATAGCAGCTAACTTGTGAAACCATGGGTATCTTTATAAATTCAAGCTTGATAAGTAGTAACTTGCTATTTATCAAGTTATCAGCAGCTGTTTTACAATTTTTATCTAAAAATGCATCCATGTAAAGCTAGGATATAGCTCCTAACATGTTTGCAAACTGGTGTTAATGAACTGTGTTACATGACCTTCAGTTGTGATATGTGGATGTTCTTCATCTCACATTGCTGCAGTCCTTACATATGGGCTAGTCCGCTGTCCTCGGTCGGCCCGAATGCCAAAGTATTAGGCTGACGTCGGTCAAGGCGCTCAGAACTGACATCAGAACGTCAGGGTACAAAAGCGCATGACCGACGTCATATCCTCAGTCTTTTTTGCCGCATGGTCCGATGCATTAGCAGCGTTGCAAGTGCCGTTCGGCTTCCTGAAATTTTTCGAGTTCGAAGTTTCAGACCGAATCCAAGTTGGGCTAAGTACCCCGTTGGGGAATATTTTGTTTTTTTCTTGCCTCAGTTATTTACCGGATGTCAGAAAAAGTGAATAATTGTATTTCTTGTGGGAAACAGATACCGCATAGAGATTATCATTCATTGTGTATTCCTTGTTTGGGTCCTGAGCACGACGTAGTCGGGTGTCGCTTTTGTGCTAGGTTTAATAAGCGCACCATTAAACGGAGGTTAGATTGCGCTAGGCTGGTCTTCGGTAAGCGGTGCAATTATAATATGCCGTCGGATACTCCGACGCCCGCTACCGCGAAGAAGCGCAAAGACAAAGCTGTTAAACCCAGACAGGATGAGTCGTCCGTTCCGGACGCCGGTTCTTTAGAGGCTTCAGTGGAACCGGTGGTTCCGACGGAGGCTTCTCTGGAGTCTCAGGGGGAGACTTTGATTTTGCAAGATGTGGCCTCTCAGGAGGCAGGTCAGGCGGAGGGGGCTTCTCAGGTTACTGTTCTTCCTTCCCTTCCCAGGGTGGTTAGGCCTTCTCCTTCTGTGTCTAAGGCTTCTTCCAGAGGCAGGCCTGCTTTGTCTTCTGCTGGTGTCAGTCCTATTTCTGCAGGTTCTGTGCCTAAGAAGCACATGCTTAAAATGGCAGAAGATTTGATTACTCTGATTAGAGGTTCTATGCCCCCTCCTGATAAGAGGCCTAGGGTGGAGCCAGAGTTGGAAAGTTTTGAACAGGCTTCAGATGATTCAGAGTCTTCGGCTGAAGATGTACAGGAATTCACTCCTTATTCTGATTCTGATGCAGAGGATTCCACTCCTTCTGCTTCTCCTCCAGAGGATTTTTCTTTTTCAGAGACCCTTCATTCTATGAGGGAACATTTTAAGTGGGAAGGTCAGGATTTTTCTGATTCACGGAAAAGGCTAAGGGAATTTTTGTTTTTACCTCAGCATAGACCCTTGGCTATACCACCTGTTCTGGATGTTGTTCAAGATGTGTTTTCGGAGGCTTCCCTTAATCCTGATTCTCTGCCTCCTGCGCCAGTTAAACCGGATAGGTATTACAGGGTGCCTGAAGCTCATAAATATCTCTATAAGAGTCCTAGGGCAGACCCAGAAACTATTAGCCAGGGACCTAAGGGTGTCAGGGCTTCTGTTGTAAAAAATCCAGTTCCTCTAGATAAAGAGGCTAGAGCCTTGGATAGATGGGGAAAAAAGGTATATACCTCTTCTACTTTAGCTATGAGGGCTTTGAATTGCCAGTTCCATATGTTGAAGTATCAGAATTTTCTTCTCTCTCAATTGAAATCTAAGGTGGATGCTTTAGCAGAGGGCATTGAATGTAAAGAATTACAAGATTTGGTACATGTCTCTGAACAGGTGGGTAAGCATTCTTTACAGTGTGGCTTTGATGCTTTGCAGGCCTCTTCTAGGGTGGCTGCCACTGGTTCAGTTCTTCGCAGGCATGCCTGGCTTAAGGATCAGAATTTATCAGAACATGTTAAGACCAGGATTTTGGATGCTCCTTTACAGTCTGAAGTGTTGTTTGGTCCACCTGTGGAGTCTGTCTTGAAGAAAATGGAAGACAAGGCTAAGTCTATGCAGACTGTTAAAGATTTTTTGCAGGTTCAGCCTCCTAAGTTTAGTAGAAATTGGCCTACTAAGGGGTGGACGTATCCTTCCTCTGATTCTCAGTCTAGGGGTAGATCTAGGCGTGGTAGGGGCAGAGCTCAGAGTACCTTCAGGCCTAGAACATGGAGTTCACCTGCACAATCTTCGGGTGAGGGCAGGGGCCAGTCCTTTCGTAAACAGGCCCAATGACCTACTTTTTCAGCTGCCAGATTCTGCTTGCCTGGCAGCACCTTTGGGAGGAAGGTTGGCACTCTTCAAGGAAAACTGGCTTTTAATTACCCAGGACAAATGGGTATTGGACATTATACACCAAGGTTACAAATTTTATTTCCATACCTTGCCTCCTTTCAAAGGCATGCCAGACGTTCCTCCTCAGCAAAGATTGGAGGCTCACAAACAGATTACTCAACTACTTCAAATAGGAGCTATACAACCGGTCCCTCTGTCAGAAGTGGGCCTAGGATTTTATTCTCGCCTGTTTCTAGTACCAAAGAAAGGGAACACGTGGAGACCAATTTTGGATTTATCTATCCTCAACACATATCTGGACATTCCAAAGTTCAAAATGTTGACGTTACAACAGCTTCTACCTTTGCTGGGCAAAGATCACTGGATGGTGACTCTGGATCTCAAAGAGGCTTACCTTCATGTTCCTATCCGGCTCAGTTGCAGGAAGTATCTGCGTTTTCGGGCTGGGACTTTTCATTATCAGTGCTCTGCATTGCCCTTTGGCTTATCTACTGCACCCAGAGTGTTCACAAAGGTTCTGGCTCCAGTGATAGCCTTCTTCAGACTAAGAGGAATACAAATTTATCCTTATTTGGACGATTGCCTGATTCTGGCTCAAGAAAAAGACGAACTTCTTCATCTACAGTATGTGATGGCAGTGTTAAGATGCCTAGGGTATTCTGTGAACGAAATAAAGTCCAGTCTAGTACCCTCTCAGGACATGTGCTTTCTGGGTGTGAGACTGAATACAGCATCCCAGATGGCCTTTTTGACCCCGGACAAACAAAAGAATCTTTCTCTTTACTTCCATCAATTGTCTCGTCAGTCCAGGCTGACTGCAAGGACAGTCCTTCAAGCCTTGGGGTTCATGGCATCTTGTATTCTGGTACTTCCCAATGCCAAACTGCATATGAGGAAGCTTCAGTGGTATCTCAAAAATGTATGGACACAACACTGCCAAGATCTGGACACTGTCATTCAAATAATACCTTGCATTCAAAAGGAATTTTTGTGGTGGGCTCAGGAATGTCACCTAAACAAGGGACTCTCTGTGACCCGGCCAGAGGCGAGTCAGATTCTAACGACAGATGCCTCCGACAAAGCTTGGGGAGCTCATCTAAATGGAAAATGGGTACAAGACACGTGGCCTGCCAGACTTCAGCATTTGCATATCAACCTGAAGGAGATGCTAGCAGTCCAATATGCATTAATAGCTTTCAAGGAATTACTTCTCCCAGGACAGGTGTTGATTCAAACAGACAACACAACTGTCATGTGGTACATCAACAAGCAAGGGGGAACACATTCATACCCACTTTGCAGGCAAGCAATGATTTTGTGGGAGACTGCTCTCAGTTTACAGCTAAATCTTCAGGCAAGGTTTCTACCAGGAGCACAGAACTCCTTAGCAGATGTATTGAGCAGACAGATAATGGATCCTCACGAGTGGAAATTGGATCCTCATGTATTTCAAAAGTTGACAGTGTTATGGGGAACTCCAGACATAGATCTGTTCGCTTCTCCACTAAATTACCAGTTGCCAAAGTTTTGCACAAAAAGGTTTCATCCCACAGCTTGGAAGGTGGATGCTCTATCATTCAGTTGGAGCAATCTTCACGTCTATGCCTTTCCACCACTGCCTCTCCTCCCAAAGGTACTATTGAAGGTCAGACAGGACAAGCCATCCATGATTTTAATAGCTCCGGATTGGCCTCGACAACACTGGTACCCACTACTGAGAAGTCTGGTACGGGAGCCTCCATAGCCTTTGCCTTCAATTCCACACCTTCTGTCTCAGGAGAACAATCAGTTACTCAATGTCAAACTTCAGTCTCTGCATCTAACAGCCTGGCATATTCTATTCTAGGCCCCGGAGGGTCTCAGCTTCCACAACAAGTTTTGGATGTTATTTTGGAGGCCAGAAGGCCTAGTACAAGGAAAGTTTACGCTGATAAGTGGAGGAGATTTTTTATTTGGAGCACAGCAAAGGATTTTGATGTTTCCAAACCTGATTTAAGTGTTTCTCTTCAATACCTTACTGAGTTATTGGACAAAGGTTTGTCCTTCTCCTCCATAAAGGTTCATGCTGCAGCCATCTCTGCTCACTATGACTGTGACCCACCATTATTTTCTCATCCTTTGTTTAAGCA
This sequence comes from Protopterus annectens, assembly GCF_019279795.1. Lineage (NCBI taxonomy): Eukaryota > Metazoa > Chordata > Ceratodontiformes > Protopteridae > Protopterus > Protopterus annectens. The sequence goes on along the minus strand of NC_056736.1, from coordinate 414,236,395 downwards.
ATTTCTTAGAGGGGCAAAGAATATAAGACCCCCACGTAGAGCTCCTACTCCTGCTTGGGATCTCAATTTTGTGTTGGAGAAACTCACTCTACAACCTTTTGAGCCTGCAGCTACTGCTGAGTTGAAGTTTTTATCATGGAAGACTGCTTTTTTGTTGGCCATTACCTCTGCGAGAAGGGTTTCTGAATTACAGGCCCTTATGGCAGTTGAGCCTTTCCTAATTTTCCATAAGGACAGGGTATCTTTGCGTACTAATCCTTCCTTTATGCCTAAAGTGGTTTCTAGTGTGGCTTTAAACCAAACCATTCATTTGCCTACTTTTTATGCAAACCCCCAAAATAAAGGGGAAAAGATTTTGCACACTTTGGATATTCACAGGCAGTTGCGTTATTATTTGAGCAGAACTAAAGGGTTCAGGCAGTCTCAGCAGTTGTTTGTTTCTTTTGCTTTGGGTTCTCAGGGAAAACCTGTTTCAAAACAAACTATTTCTAAGTGGATTGGTTTTTGTATTGCTTTCTGTTACTCCCATCATGGTAAAGAGATTCCGGCTGGGATCAGACCTCATTCCACTAGAGCTACTGCCACTTCTACAGCCTTTTTAAGGGGGGTAGCTACTAAAGATATTTTAGAAGCAGCTACTTGGAGTTCAGTGCATACCTTCTCTAAACATTACCACCTTCCACTTTATTCTAAGTCTAGGGCTGGATTTGCCACTGCAATTTTACAGGGCATTTTGGCAGCTCCCAATGCTTTATGAGTTTGCCAACCTCCCTTACCTCTGCTTTGGGATTCTACCCATATGTAAGGACTGCAGCAATGTGAGATGAAGAACATAGTACAGTTTTGTACCTACCATAAATGTAGATGTTCGAAGATCCACATTGCTGCAGTCCAATTTACCCTCCCTCCTTCCCCTCTGTACTTTGAGGTGGTTGTGTGGTTTGGGTTGTAAATATTGTATATATTGTATATATTGTTTGCACATGGGTGGTTGGGTGTTTTTTCCTGTGTTTTGGTTATGGGCTTTCTTTTTAGGGCCTTCTGACATCTGGGGCAAGAAAAGACTGAGGATATGACGTCGGTCATGCGCTTTTGTACCCTGACGTTCTGATGTCAGTTCTGAGCGCCTTGACCGACGTCAGCCTAATACTTTGGTATTCGGGCCGACCGAGGACAGCGGACTACCCCATATGTAAGGACTGCAGCAATGTGGATCTTCAAAGATCTACATTTATGGTAGGTACAAAACTGTACTTTATTGGTGGACTCTGAGTGCTATTCACTGTGTATGTTCAGAATCACAGCACAGAAAAGCCCTTTAGGAATGTATGCCTCAGGCATGCAGCTCTTCTGATCTGCTTTCTCTGCTCACTTGTGAAATATGCATCAGCATTCTTTTTGGCTGCTGTTCTAGTATGTGCCAGTGTCACACTAATTCTGACAGCAGAGAATAGCCTGAACATCATACAGGCAGGGTGTGACATGCTTGCCTAGGCAGCTCTCCATATTCTGTTGAATTGCTGTCATGATACTTGGCTGACATTGAGTGAAAACGGTTTGCTTTTTGTGGCAGCAGTAGGTAAGCAGTATATAGCAAAGCACCATGAATTAAATATGAAATTTAAGATTTTGGGAGGTGGGACACACCTTAGCAGTTGCATGTGTGGAGGACTGTACCTGAGAGGGGCCATCACACATCTGGCAAAGTAGTCCTGGCCATCATCACTTGGACCTGCCGTCAGCCTCAATGATTTCTGGCTTTTATAAAGCTTCAGGGGCAACAGCAGTCTCTTTTGTATGACCTGCAGAATGAAGAGAGAGAGAAAAGGGAAAGTTGTCATAAGTGTGCTGAATCAAATAAAATAAGAGTATACAGTAATGTATCTACATATCTGTGATGATAATTTGCTCTGCCTCCTGCAGTAGGCCGCCCTATTAAAACTATGTTCCTCCTCTTCTGTAAGGCAAAGGTAAAAAACAAAGAATAACTACGAAACTGGAATGAAAGTTTGTAGTTGTCCAATCAGGTGTTTTTGAATGGTGTATATAAGGTGGCTGTTCCAGTTATGTTTTATTCTGATGAAGTATTTTGCATTGTCAAGAAGAAAGCACTAAAAAGTTGGTGTGGTTCCCGTTTCGTGGTTGTTTGTTGTTTTACTGGTTGGTATGTTTTGTTTGTATTCCCAGTAAGGTACATAGTTAATATATATTACAGGTGAAGATTTATAGTCTGACATCTTGGTGTGTTGAAATAAATAGCTAGAATAATTTTTATGAGGTGCATATTACACCTCAGCTTCCCAGTGTCTGAGACTATCAGACAGCTAGCTCCACAGGTCATCATAATGATACTTGCAGGGTTCTCAGGATTGCTGGATACCTGTGTCCCAAGATAGTGCGTAGCCCAGATCATACAGGGATCTGTTCTTGTAAACAAGAAGTCCCAAGCAGCTTCTCCTTGTAATCCCTTTGTTTAGAAGAAATAGAAAAATCTTTGTCTCCGTTAATACACCATGAGGAACCCAACAGAGACTCAGGGAGAGCATACAAGCTCCATATAGTCATTGGCCAGAGGTAGGATCAAACATTTTACCTTGTGCATTTGAAGCAAAGACCTTAGCCAATTATGCCATGCTTCGCCTTCGCTGGCTGGATTTACGTGCAACACTTGCAAATTGCTGCAGTATTTTGGCAAGGAAAGCCCGAGTACGTCATTTCTCAAGTCATTTTTCTTGTGTCTGTTTAATAGTTTGATCACACAAATCCTGAGTTGAGGCAGTCAAAGAACTTTTCAACGACAACAAAAATTAAACAGTTGTGGGAAGAAGTGACAATGTCCCCATTCACAGGAAATTAGATGGTGATTGCAAAATTTTCCATACTGTTAATTGTTCATCTTAAATATTAATTTAAATATATGAAGTTTTAATGACTTATTAAAAACGTTCAGTATGTTGAAGAAAATCAAATTCAGTGATTCCATGCAAGTTTAAGTAACATAACTGCATGCTGCTACTATTCACTATTTTTATGAATGTGCCCTCATCACAGGTTTTGATGACTTATGGTCTTTGCATTTAAGTGTTTTTTGGAATTAAATTCTACTGCTAAAAGTGCTGTGGAGAAAGCGATTTATAAATTAATTTTTCACCAAATGCACAGGTGATTAGGTTTCCACTTTAATCTGTTGAAGATGCAGTACCTGAATAAATGCCTTAATATGTATTATTTACTTTATTTTTATGTATTTGTTTAACATTTGTTTACCAGGAAAGTCCGACTTGGAACAAAGACCATTTTCAGCAGAGGCCTGTGGAGAAACGCTCCAGATCCATGTCTTTGTAACATGAGAGGAAACTGGAGTACCTGGAGAAAACCCACATAAATGCAGGGAGGACATGCAGAATCTGCACAGAAGACACTCCAGCTGAGAATCAAACCTCAGAACCTCTTGCTGTGAGGTGACAGTGCTACCGCTGCACCACTGTGCCAGCCATCGCATTACAACACATTTGTTAGAGACCTTTAAGAAGTACTTTGCAAAGTGTGGTCTACCCTACATTTTAGAAAAACAATGAAAGTTCCTGTACATGGTAGCACATCATCTATTAAATTATGTGACACAAGCTGGAGCATATGAGATAACAAATTGTTATTGTTAGAAGGTAATGAGGTCAGATACTGAAGTCCGTAATTTTTGCAGAATATTTCAGCAAATCTTGATAAACTTTTCTGAAATTTTTTAGTGGCCTTGCTGATGAGTGTAAAATGGTATTTTCATAGATTCATATGAGGTTACTAGGTTAGCGGTCCTAGAGCCTTCACAAGCCTAGCCATGTTAATCCCAAGTATCCCCATTCTTTCTTTTTAGTTAAGAAAGAATTTATAAACAGAGCTGGTCTGTGATCAAAACCAGCTGCACCTGTCCATGAGGAACAAGGGGTGCCACCCCAAGGGTGAATTTGCAGTTTTCCATACAACTAGGTTACTTTTGAATAGGGTCAGTGAGGAGCTCTGTTTTACGTGAATAGGGAGTCAATTCCAAAGAAGCAGCAGTCTCCTGGAGACGTATCTGTCTCTCTAGCATGATCTATTAATGTCACAAGCTAGGTTGAGATCTCTAGAGTGAGTGACTCATGAGCCATTTAACTGGGCAGGGTTGGAGGTTGCCCTATAGGCCAGGCACAAGTCACTTCTCAGCAGCCTATAAGATACAGAGTAAAGTGAAATGGCTTTCAGCCTGTCCACATAGATCATGGTTTGGAGTCACTGTATTTTCTTAGTGAGAAACCTCTGAGTCTCTGCAGCTGCTGCAGGTGTCTGGGGAGATGCATGCAAAAGGGTGCATTATACTCTATTAGTGGTCTGACGAGCGTGGAGTACAGTGGAGTTATAACATCTCTTGACCTAGAAGCTATTACTCTGCTTATGAGGTGCGCTATGTAGAAGGCTTTCCTTTCCACTGTAGAAACTTGGTGGTCAAAGTTCAGATTGCTTTCAACCTGTGTTCCCAAGTCTCGCATCACTTGGTTGGAACTCAGAGGGGTGCTGTCAGTATTGTAATTTGTAGGGACTTCGGTTTTGCCAAAGGAATATTAATGCAGCTTTTTGCACTTGGTTTTAGAGCATGGCCTTGGCACCAATTATTTGTTTGTTAGCCCTTCTTGTAATATGTTGACATTGTTGGGAGACTTTGATTGCTCCCAGTTTGCAATCATCAGCGAACTTGGTGAGCCCGAGGCTGTCTATTTTGGCCTGGAGTTCTGAGAAATAGATGCTAAACAGTAAGGGGCCCGGCACAGACCCAAGTGGTACTCCACTGGTGACTGGTATACTGGTGGAGGCAGAGTCACCAGTTTTGACAGTGTGTGTTCTGTCGGTGGGCCAGTTGACTACCCATCTTGGAATGTAAGGGTTAATCCCTGTCTGGGTAAGTTTCTCAGTGATGCCAGAGTGGGGAATTTTGTCAGAAGCCTTTGCAAGGCCGAGATAGGCTGTGTGCACTGTCTTACCTTCATCCATGGTTTTGGTGACATTCTCAAAGAAGCCTACCGTGTTTAATTAGCATGATCTACCCATAACAAAGCCAAACTGGGTTGGTTCCAGAGTTTGGAGGTCGCCTATGTCCTTGTTGATAAAATCCATGATAATTCTTTCCATGGCCTTGCAGATGAGGCAGGTTAGACTTATGGGTCTGTAGTTCCCAGGGTCAGTTTATGTCCCCTCTTTGTGCAGGGGTGTATTACTGTTGCTGTTCTCCCTTCTGCAGGCACATGGCCAGTTCTCAAGGCATGATTAAAGAGAATGCCAAGTAGGTCCACTAGTTCTTGTTTTAGATTAGTAAACAACCTGGGATATTATCTGGTCCCACTGAGGCTGTATATTTGACCTTGGCGAGTGCAGAGATTACCTGTTCTCTAGAGTTACTAGGCGGAGGACTGGTCAGGTATGCTTTGGGATATGGTAGATGGGGATAGGGAGGTGAAGTTTACACTGAATCTGTCAGCTAGCAGGTTGGCGATATCTTCCTGTGCAGTATGAGTGATTCCATCTACATCCAGTTTGCCACAATTTAGTATGAGTGATCCCATCTACATCCAGTTCTGCACATAGCTGAGCATTCCCTTTTAGACTTCGAACATAGTTAAAGAATGCCTTATGGTTATCCTTGGCTATGGATGAAGACTACAAGATTTCTGATTTTCCTATTTAGGCTTAGGAGGGAATTCTTCCTCTGCAGAGTGATATCCCTCTTGCTTTTGGACAACAGTTTCTTCCTCTTGTTATATAATATTGTTTATACTTCAAGTCCACCACGGTGGCTTGTTTTAGAGGAAGACCTGGTTTTGATCCGGTCAGGTACAGCAGAGTTTATGCAGTCGCTTTAAGTGTTTGTACAGGGCATTTGCCTACAGTTCTGCATAGTAATCATTGGTGTCTGCAATTGTGGGTGGTATGAAGCTTTTTATACCATTGCTTAGTACACTGTAGTTAGCTTTGGTGAAGGTTTTTTTTTTATAATTTTCTGTTCCTGTGAGGGTGTCAGTTCGAGTAGTTACTTCAAACGAGACTGATTTGTGATCTGACCTACCCAGGGAGAGCATCACGCATGGGGGAAGTACAGTGACCCCCCCCCCACCGTGTTGGTGAGTACTATGTCCAGGGCTTTAGATCCCCTAGTAGGGGTGCAGACTATCTGTTCCAGAGCGTTTGTGTTAACAAAGTCCAGGAACCTCTGGATAAGTGTTTTTGCACATGTATGACCCTCAGTCTATTGAAGGATAGTTGAAATCTCCCATGACTAAGGTGATGAGCTGTATGGCAAGGGATCCTAGTAAATCGAGGTAGGCTGTGTACTTATCCTAGTTCATGGTGGGGGATCTACAGCTAGAAATTATGTGGTATGGTACTTTTCCAATTGTTAATTGGACATGGAGTAGTTTGAGAGAGTCATGCTGTTTGACCACTCTCGAAATGTATTTGGTTTTAATGAAGATGGATACACCTCGAACTTTGGTTCCCTCACATTCATTTTGAGGTCTGCCCGTGTGAAAGGCATTATAGCCTTGCATGGCCAGTGTGCTTTCCGCAGCCTTGAACCATGTCTCTGTAACTGCACCGATGTCTGCATCCTTCAAGCTGAGGAGTGCTTCCTTGGAGTGCGGTTTCGTGTTTAAAGTCCTAGCATTATGCAGCATGATCCTGAGTTTGTCTTGACTAGATTTTGTTACATTGGGAGATTTATTGATGTTCTTCGTGTTTCACTGTTGGCAGTCATCACATTTGGGTTATCTGCTTGCAGGAAGCCCTCAGCCGGCCTGATTATCAAAGTCTTGCGTCAGTTGCTGTCTCATCTTCCATGATGTCAGGTAGCCAGGGGTATAAAGCATGCAGCCGACGCCATTTTATCAGGCTTTCTTGCCGTGCGGTGCCCGAAGCAGAAGCAGTTCGCAAGTGCCGGTCGGCCAACTCTTGAAATTTCCGTTTGAGTTTCAGATCCGAAGTCTTCAACTAAGCCAAGTACCCCGTTGGGGAACCTTTTGCTTGCTCTAAACTGATGTCAGTAAAAGTTAACAATTGTATTTCTTGTGGAAAGCAAATACCTTCTAAAGATTTTCATTCGTACTGCATTCCTTGCCTAGGCCCAGACCATGACGTACCTCGCTGTCTGTTTAGTGCCTTATTCAAACCTCATACTATTCGTCGTCTGTTCATTTACACACCTAAATATTTTGGTACTCTGTTCAGTTATGCAGAAATTGCTTTGGTAAGCCACCTGACTACCTACATTCCGAAAAAACGCAAAGATAAAGACAAGAGACTGACCGCATAGGTCCAAAACTGCCAACGAAGCTTCTCCTAAGTTAGTCGCCAGTTCGCTGGTACTCAGAGAGGCGCTTTTGCAGCCCCTGATACCCGCTACTACAGATTGGCAGGCCTCTACTGAGACCCATTCTGAGTCCGGTATGCCACGAGATGCTTCTTCCACTGTGGAACCTACGGATGTCTCTACCTAGGATGGGTCCCGGAGCCACTGTGCAGGCACCGGCTTCTGAGGGTGTATTCAGGCCTACCGACTTGCATATTAAACCAACGCCATCTTCTTCTTCAAGGCCTAAAACTCTATCCATGCCCAGAAAGCCAACGCCCAGACCGCATGGTCAGCCCCTATGCCTAAAAAACAAATGATAAGAATGGCTGAAGACCTTATTCCTCTAATCAGGGGAAGCCACCCTTCTCCCTCTAAGAGACCTAGAACTGATTTTCCTTCTGATTCTTCTGATCAGGGTTCTGAAATTTCATTTTTTTCTGATGACCAGGATTTGCCCTTATCTACCTATGAAGATTCTAATGCAGAGGACTCCATTCCCTCTGCTTCCCCTCCAGAGGATTTCTCTTTTGGTGAAACTTGCATACTCTTAGGGAGCATTTCCGCTGGGAAAGCCAGGATTTCTCTGACTCCAAAAAGAGGCTTAGGGAATTCTTACTCCTGCCTCAACACAGGCCTTTAGCTATCCCTCCTGTACTGGACATTGTAGATGATGCCTTCTTGGAATCTAGCCTGCCCCGTGACACTTTACCTCCTGCTCCCAGAAAACCTGATAGGTGTTACAGGGTACCTGACTCTCACAAGTTCCTTTATAAAAATCTTACTGCGGATCCTGAGACCATTTCACACGGACCCAATGGGATTAAGGCCACTATTGCCAAACATCCTACCCCTTCTGATAGAGATTTCAGGGTGCTGGATAGATAAATGGGTAAGGCTATACACTTCTGCAGCGTTAGCCATTAGGGCCTTAAAATGCCAGTTTCATATGTTGAAGTATCAGCAGCATATTATTGGATTGCTTAAACAGAAAATTATGTTGATTCCTGACTGTGCTGAAAATAAAGAATTACAGCCAACAATTGGCTAAGCTTCTGGTGTCATTCAAAGGGGATCCAGTATCTGTCTGCCTGGGACGACATGATCAACAGACCACAATGCTTTGCCAGAGATGGTCTGCACCTGTCGCCCCTAGGATTCAGGATGTTCTTCGTGTTTCACTGTTGCAGTCATTACATTTGGGTAATCTGCTGGCAGGTTGCCCTCAGTCGGCCTGATTAACAAACTCTTGGGTCCTGCTTCGGTTGCTCTCCCTTCTTCCATGACGTCAGGTCGTCAGGGGTATAAAACATGCATCCAACATCATTACATTAATCTTTCTTGCAGCGTGGTGTCCGAAGCAGAAGCAGTTCGAAAGTGCTGGTCGGCCGACACCTGAAGTTTTCATTTTCGAGTTTCAGAACCAAAGTCTTCAACTAAAAGCCAAGTATCCCATTGGGGAAACTTTTTCTTGCTCCTTACCGATGTCAGTAAAAGTTAATAATTGCATTACTTGTGGGAAGCAAATACCTCATAAGGTTCTGTATTCCTTGCCTAGGCCCTGATCATAACGTACCTTGTTGTCTGTTTTGTGCACTATTAAACGTCGGTACATTTTTGCTTCTAAATATTTTGGCTCACGATTTAACTATCCAGAAATGACATTGGTTAGCAATCAGACTACCGGAATACCTAAAAAACGCAAAGAAAAAGGCAGAGACAGGCCATCTAGGTCCAAAACTGACGACACTTCTCCTAAGCCAGTTGCTAGTTCGCCGGTACTCATTGAGGTGCTTTCGCAGCCCCTGATGCCCGCTACTTTTGATTCTCAGGCCTCTACTGAGACACATTCAGAGTCCGGTATGCCGTGAGATGCTTTAAGTATTGAACCAGCAGATGTCTCTACCTTAGATGGGTCCGGAGCTGCTGTGCAGGCACCGGCTTCTAAGGGTGATGTTCATCGTGCATACAGCTGCAGTCATAACAGATGGGTTCTCCTGCCGTCAGGCGGGTCCTCGGTCGGCCGAATTCCAAAGTCTAGGTCCGGCGTCTGTTGTCATCACCTCTTCCCTGACGTCAGTGCGATAGGGGTATAAAAGAACCAGCCAACGCCATTTTCTCCAGTCTTTTTTGCCGCGCGTTGCCTGAAGCAGAAGTAGTTCACAAGTGCCGGTCGGCCAGCTCCTGAGATTTTCGAAAAATTTGGAACCGAAGTCTTCTTAAAAGCTAAGTACCCCGTTGGAGAAACTTTTTCTTGCCTCAGACCGATGTCAGACAAAGTTAATAATTGTATTTCTTGTGGGAAGCAAATACCGCATAAGGATTTTCATTCCCTCTGTATACCTTGTTTAGGCCCAGACCACGACGTCTCGGTCTGTCGCTTTTGTGCTACATTCAACAAACGCACTATTAAGCGTCGGGCGGAGTTCGCCCAGCATTATTTTGGGAAAGCATTTAACTATACTATGTGGTCGGATACTCAGACTCCGGTTTTGTCTAAAAAACGCAAAGACACGGACCGACACTCGAGGTCTGCGGCCTCTACCGACACCACGCCTAAGCCGACTACACGTGGTCCGGTTCTCAGCGAGGCGCCTACGCAGCCCCTGATTACGGACGACACATCTTTGGTGGTGTCTCCTGTACCCGAGGTCGCAGGCTCCTCGGCCCACACCCTGACTACAGATACCAAAGCCACGCTTGGCGTTGAAACACAGAATGTGGACAGGTCCACCTCCACTCAAGGTGTCTTCAGACCTTCCTCTTCTTTCTCCATCAAGGCTTTCACCAAGTCTAAAGCTACCATGCACCCTAGGAGACCAGCTACACAGGGCCCATCTCCAGGCCCCATGCCTAAGAAACAGATGCTTAAAATGGCTGAGGATTTAATTACTCTAATCAGAGGTTCTCAGCCACCTCCGTACAAAGGACCCAGAGTGGAGGAAGATTCCCCCTCTTCTGATCAGGGCTCCATTATTTCAGAGCACTCTGATTATCAGGAACAGTCTTACTCCCCTTTTGAAGACTCTGACGCAGAGGAATCTATTCCTTCTGTATCCCCCCCTGAGGATTACTCATTTGGTGAAACTCTGCATACCTTGAGGGAACACTTCCACTGGGAAGGCCAGGATTATTCAGATTCCAAGAAAAGGCTCAGGGAATTTCTTTTGTTACCCCAGCACAGGCCTCTGGCTATACCTCCTGTCCTGGACATCCTAGATGAGGTTTACTCGGAGGCCTGCCTTAACTCGGATTCTCTTCCTCCAGCTCCAGTTAAGCCTGACGGGTACTACAGGGTTCCTGACTCACACCAATTTCTATACAAAAGCCATGCTGCTGATCTAGAAACCATCTCACAGGGGCCCAAGGGAGTTAAGGCCTCTATTACCAAAAACCCATTGCCTTCCGAGAGAGATTCCAGATCCTTAGAAAGGTGGGGAAAAAAGGTATATACCTCGGCTACCTTATCCATGAGGGCCTTAAACTGTCAGTTTCATATGCTAAAATACCAACAGTTTCTGTTATCTCAATTGAAAAGCAAAATGTCACAACCTGAACAACCAGACATGAAGGAGTTGCAGGATTTGATGCATAGTGCAGAACAAGTGGGTAAACATACCTTACAATGTGGTTTTGATGCTCTAGAGGCCTCATGTAGAGCTGCTGTTACAGGCTCAGTCATACGTAGGCATGCCTGGCTCAAGGAACAAGCCTTGCCTGATCATGTCAAAGCTAAATTACTAGACTCCCGTCTTCAAAAGGATGTACTATTCGGGGCAAATGCTGAGGAAGTATTACGGAAGATGGAGTAAAAGGCTAAATCAATGCAAACTGTGAAAGAATTTCTGCAGGTCCAACCCCCACGTTTTAGTAGAAATTGGCCTTCCAAAAACTGGTCCTTTCCTGCCACAGACAGACCCCAAAGAGGCAGATACAGGCACCCCAGGGGCAGAGGACAAACACAAGGTTTGTATAGAGGCAGACAATGGCAAGCTCCTACACAAAGAGGTGGTGAGGACAACTTGCAATCTTTCAGAAAGCAAAACCAATGACTTTCCCCTTTGCATGCCAACCAGGTCTCAAATGGCAGCCCCCTTAGGAGGAAAGCTGGCACTATTCTCAAAAAATTGGCAAATTGTCACAAAGGACAAATGGATCCTGGACATTATAAACAGAGGCTACAAATTCCATTTTCATACCCTTCCAAAAAAGAAAGGCATGCCAAACCTGCCACACAATCAAAGGGCAGAGGCACAAAAGCAAATTTCAGGTCTTATAAACATGAAAGCTATTCAAGAGGTACCTACACACGAACAAGGTCAAGGTTTTTATTCCAGGCTATTTCTGGTGCCAAGGAAGGGAAAAGATTGGAGACTGATTTTGGATCTTTCCATCCTAAACACATTCCTACTCGTACCAAAATTCAAGATGCTCACTCTACAGCAGCTTCTTCTCATGCTGGGCAAGGAGTCTTGGCTGGTAACATTGGACCTCAAGGAGGCATACCTGCATGTCCCAATCAGACAAAATTGCAGAAGATACCTCAGATTTCTTGCAGGTTCAACCCATTATCAATTCTCTGCATTGCCCTTTGATTTATCTACTGCGCCCAGAGTATTCACGAAATGCCTGGCATCAGTAATTGCCTACTGCAGACTTCAAGGGATACAAATATACCCTTATTTGGACGACTGCCTGATCCAAGCGGACAGCAAGCACATTCTTCTGAAACATCTGGCTTATGTAATAATGTTATTAAACTCTCTAGGATACACAGTCAACAAAGAGAAATCAAGACTAATACCCTCTCGGAAGATAATTTTCCTGGGTGCCAATTTGGACACAAACACCCAGATGGCCTACCTCACGCCAGAGAAGCAGGGGCAACTAATCCAATATTTCAGAACACTGGCAAATTGCACCAGGCTAACTGCAAGGAAAATCCTGCAGGCTCTGGGATTCATGGCATCTTGCATCTTACTAATCCCATGTGCAAAGCTGCATATGAGAAAACTACAATGGTACCTAAAAAACATATGGTCTCAACACAGCCACAGTTTGGAAACAATAATACCATTAATTCCATGTCTGCAAAAGGAATTTCTGTGGTGGGCTCAAGCATGCCAAACAAACACAGGTCTTCCATTCAGCAAGCCTCAAGAAAATCAAGTCATCACAACAGACGCCTCGGACTACGCCTGGGGGGGCGCCATCTTCAAAACTATGGCCAAAGTCTACTTCTATGTCTAAAAAATGACGCTTGTGCAGGCCCCTATGCCTAAAAAGCAAATGATCAAAATGGCTGAAGATTTAATTACCTTGATCAGGGGTAGCCAACCCCCTCCTGCTAAGAGACCTAGGCAAGACATTGATTATGAATCTTCTGATCAGGTTTCTTTTTCTTCTGATTATTCTACTGAACAGGATTTATCTATACCTACTCATGAGGACTCTGATGCAGAGGATTCCATTCCTTCTGCTTCTCCCCCTGAGGATTTCTCTTTTGGAGAAACTTTACATACCTTAAGGGAACATTTCCACTGGGAGAGTCAGGATTTTTCTGAATCTAAAAAGAGACTTAGGGATTTTCTTCTTCAGCATAGGCCTTTGGCTATACCTCCTGTTCTAGACATTGTTGATGATGTTTTTTCAGAATCTAGTTTAACTCCTGATTCTCTGCCTCCGGCTCCTAGTAAGCCAGACAGATACTACAGGGTACCTGACTCCCACAAATTCCTTTTTAAAAATCCTGCTGCTGATCCTGAAACCATTTCTCATGGTCCCAAGGGCATTAAGGCCTCTACTGCGAAAAATCCTACCCCTTCTGATAGAGATTCCAGGGCGCTGGATAGATGGGGTAAGAAAGTTTACACTTCTGCAACCTTGGCAATTAGGGCTTTAAACTGTCAATTTCATGTGCTTAAATATCATCAGCATATCATGGGACTACTTAAACAGAAAATGATGTTAATCTCTGACTGTGTGGCAAATAAAGATTTGCAGGATTTATTACATTCGGCTGAACAAGTTGGAAAACATACTTTGCAATGTGGTTTTGATTCCTTGGAGGCCTCTTGCAGGGCTGCTGTAACTGGATCGGTGCTAAGAAGGCATGCTTGGCTCAAAGAGCAAACTCTGCCTGACCATGTTAAAGCAAAATCGTTGGATGCTCCTTTACAACAGGACCGTCTCTTTGGTAATAAGGCTGAAGAAGTGTTAAAAAAGATGGAAGATCAAGCTAAATCTATGCAAACTGTGAAAGATTTCTTACAAGTGCAACCTCCAAGATTTAGTAGGCACTGGCCTACTAAGAACTGGTCCTTTCCAGTCCCTTCGAGAGCCGCTCAAGTCAAATCCAGACATTCCAAAAGCTCCAGGTTTCAGTCACAAGGAACTTTTAGAACAGAATGGGGTGCCTCCACCTCCAAATCTGGAAACAACAAGGCACCTCCCTATGGTAAACAGTCTCAATGACTTCCCTCTACAATCACCAAGCACTTACCTTTTAGCCACCCCTTTGAGGGGGAAAACTGGCACTTCATGCACAAAACTGGCAACTTATTACCCAGGACAAATGGGTTTTAAATATAGTATCCCAGGGATACAGATTTCATTTCCATACATTGCCAGTCCCAAACGGATGGCCAGATCTGCCCCCAAATCAGTGGGCAGAGGCCCAGAAACAAGTCCTGTCCCTCATGAACTTGGGGGCCATTCAACCAGTACCAGAAGAGGAAAAGGGACAAGGTTTCTATTCAAGACTTTTCCTGGTACCCAGAAAAGACAAATCATGGCTTCCAATTCTGGACTTATCCACTCAAAACACATTTCTGGACATTCTGGACATTCCACATTCTGGACATTTCTGGACATTCCACAATTTCTCACTCTGCTACAGGCCCCATGAAGGCTCAGTGTCTCTCCAACCTAACACCACTCTTAAGTATTCAACTCCGGTACCACCTTTAACATTCCTATAAGAAAAGTGCAGTCCAGGTCTGAACTGTCTGCAAACAGCTACAGTTAACTTTGAACCTAACACCACTCTTAAGTATTCAACTCCGGTACCACCTTTAACATTCCTGTAAGAAAAGTGCAGTCCGGGTCTGAACTGTCTGCAAACAGCTACAGTTAACTTTGAGTATGTGTCTAACTGTTTGAGCCAATCTTCATTTTCCCCTGGAGAGCACTGTGCTTTGGCTGTAAGCAGCCCCCCACCACCACCACACACACACACACACACACACACACACACACACACACACACACATCTTCCACTTTCTCTTATTCCCTTCTGTTAGCAAATAGTATCAATAACTGATCAATACTGTGTGTTTGTTTATTTAAACTATACCACAGTAGCCTACTGATACAAGGTTATCCTGGTTTTCCACCTGAGAAATTAAGACAAGACTTACAGTTTCAGAGCAGTCCTTGGTCAATTGTGATTGTTCTTAACACATACTTGTCTTGCTTTGGCTCATTAGCAGCATTACAAAGAACTGCCTGCTCACACCCTTGTTCTCCCCTCCCCTTCCCTGTTTATTACCTTAAGAAAATCCCAGAGTTAATAAATATTACCTGTGGCAGGCACCATTTGTAAAACTACAATCCACTCTGCTACAGGCCCCATGAAGGCTCAGTGTCTCTCCAGTAAGTGTTTTACAACTGTAAATGCCTATTTATGTTAAATTGTATTAGACATTTTACAACTGTATATATTTATGTTGAATTTCAAGCCTGTACTCCAATCTGCTTACTTGCACAATCAGACTATTTACCCCACTCATAGGACCAAAAACTGGGACTGGGTTAGCCCCGCTCCGCTTCGCCCTCGCTATGCTCGGGCTCGCTTCGCTTCCCACCCGCCCCCACTGTGTCTACATTTATAGCCACTAGGCCACACTCCTACTTCCTCTCCAACCTACACAATTTCCTCTCCAATCCCCCCCCCCCCACCACTTTACTGTTTAACCACTACTATTCCTCTGAAGCACATTGACCCCACCCATTGATGACATATAACATGTCTATAAATAATTATAAACTCCTTCCTCTTATCTTACCACTCTTAATTCTGCCATACTTTCTTACTAGCTATGAAAATCTCACATTCGTAGGTTTCTCTTATCCAAAATGCCAAACCAAGACCCCTCTACCTCCACTGACTGCGGAACTTGCCCACTACTACACTACCCCAAAAATTATAAATTCCAACCACTTGCTTCTAAAAAAACACTCCAACACCAAAGTCCAAATATGAACTAAAACTACTATTCAAAGTTATTAGACTACTAGCGTATCTAAGAAAAAACATAACCAAAGATGGGGACATCCATCCTAATCCAGGCCCAACCTTAACTCAAAATCCTACCAGCCCAACACTCTCCCACCGACTGGTCAACTCCCTCCTAATATGCCACTTAAACATTAGAAGCCTAAACAATAAGATACATAGCCTGCATGCTGTACTAGCCACATACCTCCCCAACATAATGTGTCTATCTGAAACATGGCTCCAGCCATCAACCAAAGACAATGAGATCCTGCCTCCTGGTTACAATATACTTAGGGCAGATAGAGTAAAGAAAGAGGAGGTGGAATAGTCTTGTATAATAGCACACTTAACATCATAACTAACCCTATACAACCACCCCAGGTCTCTAACGCTGAAATACTAGCTCTAAAAATTCTACTAAATAATCATAAGGGCATTAACCTAATTGTCACCTATATTCCTGGGAACAATGTAGAAACACTAGAGGTCATTCTACATTGGATAGCCAACAACTACCCTCAAGAAACCATTGTCCTGGGCGATGTTAATATTGACTGGAACCAATGCACAGCACAGTCCAACCCCATCCCTGTTAACCTACATGGATTCTCTCAGATAATATCATCTACCACACGTACAGGTAACAGTAACCAAAAAGAGAGTATACTAGACTGGATACTCACCAACAGTCATCCCCAGAACTATATGTCTGGAACTCTCCCTAATGATCTTAGTGATCACCTGCTCACATACATCATGAAAGACAAAATTAATTGTACAAGCTTACCTATTTATAGGTCTATCAGATCCAAGAAAAACTTTGACCCAACTAAATTTCAACTTGAACTCAAATCATGTAACTGGACAAAACTAAAGTTCCTTCCCCTTGATGAGGCAGTGTCATCATCATTTAACAATTCATTCCTTACTATACTTGACTCGCATGCCCCTAAACGCTCAATAAGAATTAAAACTCAACCGGCACCCTGGCTAACAACAGACACCAAAACCAAAATAACAACTAGAGACAAAGCGTGGGATAAATGGCGCACTACCAAACTACCCCTAGATCGTATCAAATTCCAACAACTTAGAAATGAGACTAAAAAACCCATCATACTAGATAAGAAAAATTACTTCTACAATCTGCAACATAAACACCAGAATAACCCTCAAAAGTACTGGGCAGGCATAAATAAACTTCTCCAACCAGCCAAATCCACTACTCCGACCCCAGGAACATTATCTGACAAGAGCCAAGAAGATATAGCCAATTCATTCAATACTTTCTTCACAGAAACCATCCAGTCATTAGCTAACCAACTTTCTCCTCCCCACACTTCTATAAACACTATACCCGACTCACCACTCTCTTTTAACTTCCTGCCAGTGTCCACATCCTTTATCAGATCCCTTTTGAAAAAACTGAAGCCAACCACCCTTTCAGCCGATCTTCTGCCGGCTGAATACCTGCAAATTGCTGCAGATGTCGTAGCCTACCCTATCTCAATTTTAATTAACAGAACCATAACCGAGGCCTCAATCCCCTCAATTTGGAAAATATCCTATGTTATTCCACTCCACAAAGGAGGTTCATCCACAGAACTATCCAACTATAGACCTATAGCCATACTATCACCACTTGCCAAAATTATGGAAAAGTGCATGCACAACCAACTAATGCTCTATCTAACCCAAAATAAACTACTCACAGACTCTCAACATGGATTCAGACCCCATCATAGTACAACCACTGCCCTCCTCTCTTTTACTGAAAACATTATCTTAACCGGAATAATAAAAAAAATCCTCTGCTCTCTTCCTGGACCTATCGAAAGCCTTCGATATGGTAAACCATCAGTTACTTCTATATACTTTAAAAACCCTGTATCTAGATACTCCAGCCCTTGACTGGTTTCAAGCTTACCTCACTGGGAGACAACAAGCAGTAATGTGGCAAAACAAGCTCTCCTGCCTACTACCAAATACCATAGGAGTTCCTCAAGGTTCCATTAGGACCTCTCCTCTTTTCAGTCTTCATAAACGACATCCAAACAGTCATCCCTGAAGCCACCTGCATTCAATATGCAGATGACTCGACTATAATATGTTCCAATGCCTCTCTTGCAAATCTACTAACTACCACCCAACATAGCTTCACCAAAGTCGAAAACTGGCTTGCCAACCATCTCCTGATCTTAAATCCAAACAAAACCAAGTTACTTCTCTTCTACCCAACCAATAGATCTCCAACTGAAAACTTCACTATAAAATCCAATAATGGGACCATCATCTCCCCAGACACCTATACAAAGCTATTAGGAGTAAACATTGACAATAAATTCAGATTTGATATACATATCAACCAAGCCATTAAGTCAGTCAACAAGAAACTTGGGACCCTATATAGAATTAAAGCCTTCCTTACCCGAATGCCAGGGCAGCCACAGCCCGTTCACACCTTCTCTCTACCCTACTATATGCCTCTCCTGTCCTCACTCACCTTAACAAATCTGATCTGGCCAAGCTCTCATCCTGCTATAATCACATTGCCAGGTTTGTTACAGGCCTACCCTACAGAACACACCACTGTACTAACCTGAAAAAGCTTGGATGGATAGAATTCCCACACCTTCTTCACCAGTCCCAACTCATAGAGGCCTTCAAAATCCTTAAACAACCTGAGAATACCCCAGCACTAAAAAACTTAATGACTCCCTACTCCAATCTAAGCTGCCTTCGCTCAGCAAACAGACTCCTTGTCCAAACAACTAAATCTTCCAACCTAGGTGGTGACGCGCTATTTGCCAACACCACTGGTAAAATATGGAACTCTCTCCCAAATAACATCATGCTTGCAACTTCTCTAAGTCAATTCAAAAATAGTCTAAAACTCCACTTCAAGTCACACTGGCTATGTCCTTGCTCAAACCCAGACTAGTTCTGTGCCATTAACTAAAACATAAACAACTAGCTAAGATGATAAGTACTTTGTATACTGTGATAAAGAAATATGTATCCTGTCTAACTCTGTCATTATACTGCCTACCATCCTTGCTAATATGTTAATAATGTTGCATTTGTAGTAATCTCAGAAATAGTAATGGCAGTCTTGTACTTGTATGTAAATAGCCTATGTTTTTGTTAAGTTCTTTCAGCTCATTTACTGTACCTAATTATCAATGTAACTCTGTTGGAGCTTTTCTCCCCGGGCCTCCGCTGAAAAAGGACATGTATCCAGTCGGACCATCCCGGTTAACAAATGTAAAATAAATAAATAAATAAGATGCTGACTCTTCAACAGTTGCTACCTATGCTAGGCAAAGATGCCTGGCTGGTAACTCTAGACTTAAGAGGCTTACCTGCATATCCCAATCAGGGAATCTTGCAGAAGATACCTCCGCTTCAAAGCAGGCTACTTGCATTACCAGATGTTCATAGTGTTTCACTGTTGCAGTCATTACAATTGGGTTATCCTGCTGGCAGGCCACCCTCGGTCGACCTGAGTTCCAAAGTCTAGGTCCGGCATCGGTTGCTGTCACCTCCTCCCTGACGTCAGTGCGCGAGGGGTATAAAAGATGCAGCCGACGCCATTTTCTTCAGTTTTTCTTGCCGCGCAGTGCCCAAAGCAAAAGCAGTTCGCAAGTGCCGGTCGGCCGACTCCTGAAGTTTTTCAAATTTGAATTTCAGATCAGACGTCTTCATTAAAGCTAAGTACCCCATTAAGGAAACTTTTTTTTTGCTCCACACCAATGTCAGAAATAGTTAATAACTGTATTTCTTGTGGAAAGGAAATACCTCATAAGGATTTTCATTCTTACTGTATTCCTTGCCTAGGCCCTGACCATAACGTTGCTAGTTGTCGGTTATGTGTTAGATTTAACCAACGCACTATGCGTCGGTACGATTTTGCATTCCATTACTTTGGAAGAAGATTTAATTATATAATGCCGTTGGATCAGCCGACTACTGGAGTTTACAAAAAATGAAAAGAAAAAGAAAAGGACAGGTATCCGAGATCTAAAACCGACGACGAGGCTTCTTCTAGGCCTTTCGCCGGTTCTCAGTGAAGTGCTTTTGCAGCCCCTGACACCCGCTACCTCATAGCCACAGGCCGCTTTCAACTCCCACATGGAGCTGACTAGGCCTCTGGAAACTCAAGGTATTGGACACTCGGAAACTATTCCTTCAGATGGGTCCGGA
Organism: Protopterus annectens; assembly: GCF_019279795.1. Classification (NCBI taxonomy): domain Eukaryota; kingdom Metazoa; phylum Chordata; order Ceratodontiformes; family Protopteridae; genus Protopterus; species Protopterus annectens. Next base: position 414,216,545 of record NC_056736.1, on the reverse strand, counting down.
GCCGCTGAGCAGGCATCGGCTTCTGAGGGTGTTTTCCGGCCTACACAGTTATATGTGAAACCTACTGCAGCCACAAAGGCAAAGACTAAAGCAGCTCTAAAGACAAAGAAACCAGTACAGCATTCACCTGGACAGGCCTCCATGCCTAAAAAGCAGATGCTTAAAATGGCCGAAGACCTTATTACTTTGATCAGGGGTTCCCCATCCCCCTCCTGATAAGAGGCCTAGGCAAGAGTTAGAATATGAATCTTCAGACCAGGTTTCCATTTCCTCTGATTCCTCCTCTGAACAGAATTACTCTATTCCTCCCTACGAGGATTCTGATGCTGAAGAATCTATCCCTTCAGCCTCCCCTCCTGAGGATTATTCTTTTGGGGAGACTCTACATACTATGAGGGAACATTTCCACTGGGAGAGCCAAGACTACTCAGAATCCAAGAAAAGGCTCAGAGATTTCCTTTTATTGCCCCAACACAGGCCCCTTGCTATCCCGCCTGTTTTAGACTCTCTACCACCAGCCCCTGTTAAGCCAGACAGATACTATAGGGTTCCTGATTCTCATAAATTTCTCTAAGAACCCTGCAGCTGACCCAGAAACCATCTCTCAAGGTCCCAAAGAGGTCAAGGCTTCTACTGCAAAAAACCCTATCCCCTCTGATAGGGATTCCAGGGCCCTAGACAGATGGGGCAGAAAGATTATACCTCTGCTACCTTGGCTGTAAGAGCCTTAAATTGCCAATTTCATATGCTTAAGTATCAGCAATATCTCATGTCTTTGCTTAAACAAAAAATGCCAGCAAATACAGAATGTGCAGACAATAAAGAAATGCAGGATTTATTGCATGCAGCTGAACAGGTTGGAAAGCATACTTTGCAATGTGGTTTTGATTCTCTTGAAGCCTCCTGCAGGGCCGCTGTTACAGGTTCTGTCAGTAGGAGGCATGCTTGGTTAAAAGAACAAAATTTGCCTGATGATGTTAAAGCAAAACTATTAGATGCTGCTCCTTTACAGCATGACACGTTGTTTGGTGCTAAAGCAGAAGAGGTGTTGAAGAAAATGGAGGACAAAGCTAAATTTATGCAAACAGTCAATGATTTCTTACAGGTACAGCCTCCCAGATTTAGCAGGAACTTGCCTACAAAGAATTGGTCCTTTCCAGTGTCAGACCACAAAGGGGCAGATACAGATGCCCCAGAGGCAGATCACAGCCCCAAGGCTCATACAGGCCTAAACAATGGGGTGCTTCTACCTCCAAGAGCGGAGAGGAAAAATCACAGCCATACAGGAAACAGTCTCAATGACTTTCCACTTCAAGCACCAAGCACTTATCTTTTGTCAGCCCCTTTGGGGGGAAAACTAGCACTTTTTCCACAAAATTGGCACATGATCACCCAGGACAAATGGGTTCTAAATATAGTTTTACAAGACTACAGGTTCCACCTTCACACCCTGCCAAGGCTAAATGGTATGACAGACCTGCCACGAAATCAATGGGCAGAGTCACAAAAGCAAGTTTCATCCCTCATGGACATGAGGGCCATTCAACAAGTACCAGAGCAAGAGCAGGGGCAAGGATTCTGTTCAAGACTGTTCTTGGTACCCAGAAAATACAAAGCCTGGAGACCAATACTGGACATATCTATTCTAAACACATATCTGGATATTCCAAAATTCAAAATGTTGAATCTACAGCAGCTTTTGCCCATGTTTGGCAAGAAGGCTTGGCTTGTGACTTCAGATCTAAAAGAGGCATACCTGCATGTCCCAATCAGACAAACATGCAGAAGATACCTCAGAATCAAAGCTGGCTCAATGCACTATCAATTCTCTGCACTGCCTTTTGGCTTATCTACTGCACCCAGGGTCTTCACAAAGTGCCTGGCACCAGTAACTGCATTTTGCAGACAAAGAGGAATACAAATGTATCCTTACTTGGACGACTGCCGTATTCAAGCAGAGAACAAGGACATTCTACTACAGCATCTGGCGTTTTTAAAAAGATTACTAACAAGTCTAGGCTACACAGTAAACGAGAAGAAATCAAAACTCGTACCCTCTCAAGAGATAATATTCCTGGGTGCAAACTTAAATGCAACTGCCCAGATGGCTCATCTCACACCAGGCAAACACAGACAACTGATTACTTATTTCAAAATGTTGGCAACAAAAACCCAGTTATCTGCACGAAAAATTCTGCAGGCCTTGGGTTTCATGGCATCCTGCATTCTGCTAATTCCATATGCAAGACTGAATATGCAGAAACGTCAATGGTGTTGTGTTTGGACTCAATATTGCCACAGCCTGGAAACAATAATTACACTCATTCCCAGCCTGCAACAGGAGTTTCGATGGTGGGCAAAAGCCTGTCACCACAACATGGGACAGCCATTCACCTTACCCACAGCCAGGCAGACATTGACCACAGATGCATCAGATTACGCCTGGGGGGCCCATATGGCAGGAAGATGTATTCAGGGCACATGGTCCGCAAGTCAAATGCATCTACTTATCAATCAAAAAGAGATGCTAGCCCTGACTGCCTTCAAGGATCTACTTTATCCAGGACAACTACTAATAAAGACGGACAATACTACAGTTATGTGGTACATAAACAAGCAGGGAGGCACACATTCCTACCACCTCTGCAGGCTAGCCATGAACTTGTGGGACACAACATTGACTTACCAAGTACATCTGCAAGCACAATTCCTGCCAGGAAGAACAAATACTTTGGCAGAAGAACTAAGCAGAAACCTAATGGATCCCCACAAATGGAAATTGGATCCACAAGTCTTCAACATAACAAGGACCTGGGGATGCCCGGACATAGACCTATTTGCCTCCCCTCACAACTACCAACTACAGAGATTCTGCACAAGTACTTATCACAAGCAAGCATGGAAAGTGGATGCTCTATCTTTCAGCTGGAAAAATGTAACGGTATATGCCTTTCCTCCTCTGCCTCTCAACCCCAAGGTACTCCTCAAGGTCAGACAAGAGAAACCAAAAATGATACCGATTGCCCTAGACTGGCTCCGCCAGCACTGGTACCCAATCCTGAGGAGCTTGTCTCAATGCCCAGCTTGGACATTACCTCAAATTCTTCACTTATTGACCCAACAAGACAGTCAGATACTGCACAACCAACTCAAGACTTTAAACTTGGCAGCATGGCAAATAATGTAGCTTCTCAAGACACACCTCTATCTAAAGCAGTGATGGATGTTATTTTGGAGGCCAGGAGGCCTAGCACCAGAAAATTCTATGCAGACAAATGGAAGAAATTCTGTCCATGGAACCAGTCACAAGGTATTGACACGATTGTTCCAAATATTCCTCAGATTTTGCAATACTTAGAAGCTGGCTAAAGGCCTTTCCTTTTCATCAATTAAAATTCATGCCTCTGCCATTTCTGCTCATTACAATACAGAACCACCTATTTTTTCTCATCCATTACTAAGGCAGTACCTCAGAGGGGCCAAAAACATAAGACCTCCAAGGAGAGCACCAATACCTGCTTGGGACCTCAACTATGTCTTGGAAAACTCACACTGCCTCCGTTTAAGCCAGCCTCTGCAGCTGATATAACATTCTAATCCTGGCAAACAGCTCTGCCCCTAGCAATAACCTCTGCTAGAAGAGTCTCAGAGTTATAGCCACTCATGGCTGTGGAGCCTTTTATCATTTTCCATCCTGACAGGGTTTCGCTGAGGACAAACCCTACATTTATGCCTAAGGTAGTGTCCAGTGTGGCCCTTCACCAAACAATTAATTTGCCTACTTTTTATCCAAACCCACAGAATAAGGGTGAGAGAATTCTGCATTCTTTGGACATTCACAGACCGCTACGCTTCTACTTGGACAGAACCAAAGCTTTCAGAAAGACTGACCAACTTCTAGTGGCATATGCTGCAGCATCACAAGGAAAGCCGATCTCAAAACAGCCCATTTCAAAGTGGATAGGCCATTGCATTCATTTCTACTATTCACAGCATGGCAAATCAGTATCTAAGGGCATTAGGCCATATTCAACCAGAGCAGCAGCCACTTCAGTAACCTTCCTCAGAGGAGTACCAACCAAAGACATCTTAGAGGCTGCAACTTGGAGTTCAGTGCATACTTTTACAAAGCACTATTACTTACCTCTCTACTCTAAATCCAGGGCAGGCTTTGCCACTGCAGTTCTGCAGGGCCTGATAGCCTCTCTTAATCCTATTTAGCTCCAGCCTCCCAACCTTAGCTTTGGGATTCAACCCAATTGTAATGACTGCAATAGTGAAACATGAACGTAGTACAGTTATGTACCTACCATAAATGTAGATGTTAGAGTGTATTCACTGTTGCAGTCCAGGTTACCCTCCCACCCATCCCCCTTTTTTCTTTGCTGGGCCCTATCTGTACTTTTCTACTCTATACAACCTGTGTGGTGTATTTGCTTGTAGATGAAGGAAAAGTTGTTTTTGTGCATGCATACTTATTGGCATAATTTAGCCTACCTTTTTAGGGGCACCTGACATCTGGGGCAAGAAAAACTGAAGAAAATGGCGTCTGCTGCATCTTTTATACCCCTGGCGCACTGACGTCAGGAAGGAGGCGACAGCAACCGACACCGGACCTAGACGTTGGAACTTGGGCTGACTGAAGGTGGCCTGCCAGCAGGATAACCCAATTGTAATGACTGCAACAGTGAATACACTCGAACATCTACATTTATGGTAGGTACACAACTGTACTTTCTCTGCACTGCCCTTTGGCTTATCTACTGCGCCCAGGGTCTTCACAAAGTGCCTGGCTCCAGTAATTGCATTTTGCAGGCAAAGAAATATTCAGATATATTCATACCTGGACGATTGTCTAATTCAGACAGAAAACAAGGACTTTCTTCTAAAGCATCTGGTGTTTGTAAAAAGGGTTCTAACTTGTCTAGGGTACACCATAAACGAAAAGAAATCACAACTGGTACCCTCTCAAAAAATTACATTCCTGGGTGCAAGCTTGAATACAACTGCCTAGATGACTTACCTTACGCCAGAAAAGCAAATTCAATTGTTGACTTGCTTCAAACAGGTGGCCACAAAAACCCTTGCTATCTGCAAGACAAATTCTGCAAGCCGTGGGGTTCATGGCCTCCAGCATTCTTCTAATTCCATATGCAAGACTGCATATGAGGAAACTTCAGTGGTACTTAAAAAGTTAATGGAGTCAACATTGTCATAGCATGGAAACGATTCCTTTCATACCTTGCCTGAAACTAGAGTTCCAATGGTGGGCAGAGGCCTGCCATTCACTCCACCCCTGCCGCCCAAACCCTAACTACAGATGCATCAGACTATGCTTGGTGGGCTCATCTGGCAGGAAAGTGCATTCAGGGCAAATGGAGCCCAAATCAAGTGCACCTACATATCAATCAAAGAGATGCTAGCTGTACAGAAAGCACCGACAGCCTTCAAGGACTACCTTCATCCAGGACAATTAATGAGACGGACAACACCACAGGTGTGTGGTACATAAACAAGCAGGGGGGTACACATTCCTACCCCCTTTGCAGACTAGCCATGGCATTGTGGAACATGGCCTTGACCTACCAAATACAACTACAAGCTCAACTCTAGTTGCAGGTTAGGCAGAGTCCCTCATTGACACTATTCAAGAGGAATGTTGATGAGTGGATGGGAGATGGTAGGTTTACCCCGGGTATCACTTCTGTGTCACTGTTAGACAGAGGCACAGTATACTAACCTCGAAAAAGGGCATAGCAAAATTCATTTAAAATGGGTGGTGAAAGCCAAACACACTCTGGCTAGTCTTATAAATGCCTTAGGGCAGATAGCCTAGTGTGAACCTATGAACCTATGAATTCCTGCCAGGAAAGCTAAATACTCTGGCAGATGAGCTAAGCAGAACTCTTCTGGATCTACACGAATGGAAACTGGAACCACAAGTTCTCAGCATGTTGACACGCAAATGGGGGAGTCCAGACATAGATCTTTTTGCCTCACCCTAGAACTAACAGTTGGACAAATTCTGCACAAGAATTCTTCACAAAAAAGCGTGGAAAGTGGATGCTCTATCATTCAGCTAGAAAAAAAACTATCAGTCTATGCTTTTCCCCCTCTGCCTCTGCTCTCCAAAGTTCTACTAAAAGTCAGACAGGACAAACCAAAAATGATTCTGATTGCTCCAGACTGGCCTCGCCAACACTGGTACCCACTCCTGCGCAATGTGTCACGCCTTCCTCCGTGACACCTGCCTCAGACATCTTACCTACTGTCTCAGCAGAACTACCAAAATCTGCACAGTCTGCTCCAAACTAATGTCACCCTTTTCATCCCTCAGCAAACCTGTGATGGATGTCATTTTGGAGGCTAGAAGGCCTAGTACTAGAAAATCTTATGCTGACAAATGGAAAAGATTCTGTGCTTGGAACCAGTCACAAGGAATAAGCACAGCAATGCCTAATATTCCTCAGATTCTGCATTATTTAACTGAGATGCTTCACAAGGGCCTATCTTTTTCTTCCATAAAAATCTATGCCTCAGCCATTTCAGCTCATTACAACACAGAACCTCCCCTCTTCTCTCATCCTTTGCCAAAGCAGTATCTCAGAGGGGCCAAAAATTTAAGACCTCACAGGAGAGCGCCAACTCCTGCATTGGGACCTCAGTTTTGTTTTGGAAAAACTCACTCTCCCTCCTTTTGAGCCAGCTGCTAATGCAGACCTAAAATTTCTCGCCTTTAAAACAGCTTTCCCTTTAACAGTCAGTTCAGCAAGAAGGATTTCAGAATTACAGGCTATTATAGCAGTGGAGCCTTTCATTAATTTTCATCCGGACAGGGTGGCTCTCAGGACCAATCCATCTTTCACGCCTAAGGTGGTATCCAGTGTGGCTCTTAACCAGACCATTCATCTGCCAACTTTCTTTCCCAATCCACAGAACAAGGGTGAGCAGATTCTGCATTCATTGGATGTACACAGACAACTTAGATTCTACTTGAACAGGACAAAATCTCTAAGAAAATCTGAGCAACTATTGATGGCATTTGCTGCAGGGGCAGAGGGAAAGGCTATTTCAAAGCAGACCATTTCCAAATGGATAAGCCATTGTATTTGTTTCTGCTATATGCATCATGGTAAACCTATCCCCAAGGGGATCAGATCTCATTCCACCAGGGCTGCATCTACTTCTGCATCCTTTCTCAGAGGGGTTCCTACCAAAGACATTCTAGAAGCTGCTACCTGGAGCTCAGTTCATATGTTCATCAAACATTACCATTTACCTCTATTCAATAAATCCAGAGCAGGCTTTGCCATTGCTGTCCTGCAGGGCCTTATAGCTGCTCCTAATGCTGTATAAATCCATCCTACTAACCATAGCTTTGGGATTCTACACAAATGTAATGACCGCAACAGTGAAACACGAAGAACATAGTACAGTTGTGTACACTTACCATAAATGTAGATGTTTGAGTGTATTCACTGTTGTAGTCCTGGTTACCAACCCTCCAGGCCCCTGTTTTTCTCTTACTATACCTCTCCTTTCTTTTACTATGCTTAAAAGCAGTTTTGGTGTGTATGCTTTTTTCTGGAGGTATATTTTTTGTGTCTTAAATTATATATATATATATATATATATATATCACACACACACACACACACACACACACACACACACACACACACACATACATATTTTGCTCCCCATTTGGGGGGCACCTGACATCTGGGGCAAGAAAAACTGTTGTAATGGCGTCGGCTGCATGTTTTATACCCCTAATGACCTGACGTCATGGAAGAAGGGACAGCAACCGATGCAGGACCCAAGACTTTGTTAATCAGGCCGACTGAGGGCATCCTGCCAGCAGATTACCCAGATGTAATGACTGCAACAGTGAATACACTCTAACATCTACATTTACATCTGTACTTTACTGGCTAAGGCTCTTGCCAGCCCTATAGTGCCTTTTTTAGGCAAAGTTCAAAGGACAAAACCAGCACCGTAACAGGTACAAGCATGCAAAATCTGAAGGTAATGCTACTCAGTGCTAGAAGTCTAAACCTCAAAATGCACTCTCTCGAGGCACTCCTAAAAGTGGAGAACATCGATATCTGTGCAGTAACTGAGACCTGGTTCAAGGCTCCAGAGAGCACCCCTGCAATATCAGGCTACAACTCTTACCACACTTTTCGGCCACCAAACCAGGATCGAAACACTAAAGGTGGAGGAGTGTCCATATTCACCAAGGATATTCACACCACCAGTTTAGTTACCCAACACAATGCGTCTGAAATTCACTAGGTAAGACTGCAATCCAAATTGTAGCTTGCTACAGATCCCCCATCATGCCCCAAGATTCTCACTACATCTTTCTAAACATATTGGAAAATATTAATATACAACAAAACACCCTAATACTGGGTGATTTCAACTACCCTGTCATTAACTGGGAAAACTACTCTTGTACCAACACCTTTGCCCAACGGTTCTTGGAATTCATAAATTCCAATGCCCTGGATCAACTAATTCATAGTCCCATCAGGGGTTCCAATATCCTAGACCTGGTCATTACCAACATGGGAAATCGATGCTCCACGCCTATGGTCACCCCCTCGTTGATCAGGTCAGACCATAAGCTAATCACCTTTAACATCCACATCCCATCCCCACCCCCAGTAAGGAAACCTCCATAAAAACTTCTCCAAAGCCAACTTCATGCTACTCAAGTCAAAAGTTACAAACATCATGACACCTATGCAGACGGGAACTGAAAGTTCGACTGCTGAATCCTACACTAAGGCACTGTACGAGCACATCCACTCATGCATCATGAATCGTGCCACCCCAAAGAGAACCAAGATGCTCTCCTCTAAAAAAAAAAAAACAAAAGAAGAAGCCAATCTGGTAGTCCCCTGCCATAAACAAACTTTACAACAAAAGGAAGACACTGTTGCAGAAAAGAGGAAAATCCCAGGATGCAAAAAACTCCCTTACCAGCCTCAGTAAGAAGCTGAGATCCCGCATAAAATCCTCCAAAGCTAGTTATGAAAATAAAATTGCCAAAGATTCCAAAGATCACCACAAGGCATTTTATAACTATGTCAAGAATCTAAATGTCAATGCTCAGATCTGCTCTGAGCTACAACAGAATGGCATTAAATATACTGATCCCAAAGATATTGCCAATATCCTGGCAGATCGATTCAGTGCAACTTCACCCCCTAAATGGCCCATCTCAATACCGGAAGATTGCCAAATTCCGGTAATAACGGCCATACAGGTAAAAAACCGCACTCTCCAAAGCTAAGAATACAGCATCCATGGGATGAGATGACATCCTGGGCTGTGTACTACATGAACTACAAAATGAACTGGCACCTCACCTAAGTGTCATGTTTGATCATACCCTCACCTCAGGCTTTGTGCCCACTGAGTGGCGCACAGCTACAGTTATCCCACTCCACAAGGGGGGATCCACCTTGGATCCCAGGAACTACCGACCCATCAGTCTGACGAGCCTGATCTGTAAGGCCATGGAACGTACTATCATGGAACTTATAAACAAAGACATTGGCAACATTCAAACACTGGACCCCACCCACTTTGGGTTCGTGAATGGCCGATCTTGTCTCCTGAACCTGACTGACTTCTTCGAATCAGTCTCCAGAGCCGTGGACAAGGGTAAGGCAGTTCACACAGCCTATCTGGACCTCGCCAAGGCTTTTGACACCACCACCCCCCCACTCTGGAATCATAGATAAACTTACTAAGCTGGGCATTAATCCCCAAGTCACTCGATGGGTTGCCAACTGGCTTACTGACAGAACCCACACTGTAAAAGTAGCCGACTCCAAATCCAGCTCCAGACAAGTGGATTAACTCAGGGTTCAGTCCTGGGACCTCCCTTGTTTGGCATCTACTTTTCTGAAGTACAGGCCAACACTAAGTGACTCTGACTAACAAAGTTCACAGATGACTGCAAACTGGGAGCCATTATTGAATCCCCAAATGATGTGGATAATCTACCAAAGGGCCTTACAGAAACAGATGCTTGGTGCCAGAGCCATAGGCTCAAGCTCATTGCCAAGAAGTGTATAGTTATCCTCTTTGGGAAAAAACATGTACCAGTGAATTACCACATAGGTGGCAGTACACTAAACACCAAAAGTGGGACTAAGCAGTGGGGGGCTCCCACTTCCAAAGCATGGGGTAGTAAGACTCCCCCCTGTGGTAAACTGTCTCAGTGACTTAACTTTAAACCTTCCAAGCCCTGCTCAACTGACTATTCCTTTAGGGCGAAAGATCGCCCTCCATGCAAAAAATTGGGAACTCATTAGCCAGGACAAATGGGTTCTAAATGTAGTTTCCCCAAGGATACAGATTCCACTTCCACTCCTTACCAACCTGAAACGGTTGGCCAGACCTACCCTCAAATCAGTGGGCAGAGGCTCAAAAGCAGGTTCTCTCTCTTTTAAGCATCAGGGCTATTCAGCCTGTCCCAGAAGAAAAATGGGGGCAAGGTTTTTACTCGAGACTTTTCCTGGTACCAGGAAAGACAATTCATGGAGTCCTATCCTGGACCTGTCTATCCTAAACACATTTTTGGTAATTCCAAATTTCAAGATGCCAACTCTTCATCAGCTGCTTCCCATGCTAGGCAAAAATGCCTTGTTGGCAACACTGGATTTAAAGGAAGCCTACCTGCACATCCCAATAAGGGAATCTTGCAGAAGATACCTACACTTCAGAGCAGGCTACATGCATTATCAGATGTTCTTCGTGTTTCACTGTTGCAGTCATTACATTTGGGTTATCTACTTGCAGGTAGCCCTCAGTCGGCCTGATTAACAAAGTCTTGGGTCCTGCGTCAGTTGCTGTCCCTACTTCCATGACGTCAGGTGTAAAACATGCTGCCGACGCCATTACATCAGTCTTTCTTGCCGTGCGGTGCCCGAAGCAGAAGCAGTTCACAAGTGCCGGTCGGTTGACTCCTGAAATTTTCGGTTTCGAGTTTCAGAACCAAAGTCTTCAACTAAAGCTAAGTACCCTGTTGGGGAACCTTTTTCTTGCTCCTTACCGATGTCAGTAAAAGTTAATAATTGCATTACTTGTGGAAAGCAAATACTTCATAAAGATTTTCATTCGTACTGTATTCCTTGCTTAGGCCCTGACCACAACATACCTTGCTGTCAGTTTTGTGCTTTATTTAATCAGCGCACTATCCGTCGTCTGTATATTTTCGCCTCTAAATATTTTGGTTCTCGGTTTAATTATCAAGAAATGTCGTCTGTTAGCTATCCGACTACCGGGATTCCGAAAAAACGCAGAGTTAAAGACAGGCCGCCGAGGTCCAAAACTGTTGACGCTTCTCCTAAGCCAGTCGCCAGTTCGCCAGTACTCAGTGAGTTGATTTCGCAGCCCCTGATACCCGCTACTTCTGATTTGCAGGCCTCTACTGAGACCCATTCGGAGTCTGGTATGCCGCGAGATGCTTGAACTATGGAACCCGTGGATGTCTCTACCTTGGATGGGTCTGGAACTGCTGTGCAGGCACCGGCTTCTGAGGGTGTATTCAGGCCTACAGACTTGCATATTAAACTGACGCCTCCTTCTTCTCTTAGGCCTAAATCTCGAACCATGCCTAAACACCGACACCCAGGCCACATGCTCAGGCCTCTATGCCTAAAAAACAAATGATAAGAATGGCTGAAGATCTAATAACTCTAATCAGAGGTAGCCAACCCCCCCCCCCTTTATAAGAGGCCTAGGACTGAAGTGATTTATGAAGCTTCTGACCAGGATTCTGTTTTTTCTGATTCTTCTGATGATATAGTTTTGCCCTCATCTACATGAGGATTCCTCTGCTTCCCCTCCAGAGGATTTTTCTTTTGGGGAAACCTTACATTATCTAAGGAAGCATTTCCACTGGGGAAGCCAGGATTTTTCTGATTCAAAAAAGAAGGCTTAGGGATTTCTTACTCCTACCTCAGCATAGACCTTTAGCTATTCCTCCTGTACTAGACATTGTTGATGATGCTTTTTCGGAATCTAGTTTGACCCCTGATTCCTTGCCTCCTCCTCCCAGAAAACCAGACAGATACTGCAGGGTTCCTGAGTCACACAAGTTTCTTTTTAAAAATCCTATTGGGGATCCAGAGACTATTTCACAGGGGCCCAAGGGCATTAAGGCTTCTACTGCTAAAAATCCTACCCCTTCTGATAAGAGACTCCAGGGCACTGGATAGATGGGGTAAGAAGGTTTACACTTCTGCAACCTTGGCCATTAGGGCTTTAAACTGCCAGTTTCATATGTTAAAGTATCATCAACATGTTCTTGGATTGCTTAAACAGAAAATTATGTTGATTCCTGACTGTGTGGAAAATAAAGAATTACAGGATTTAATGCATTCTGCTGAACAAGTTGAAAAACATACTTTGCAATGTGGTTTTGATTCATTACAGGCCTCTTGCAGGGCCGCTGTTACTGGGTCTGTGCTCAGAAGGCATGCTTGGCTTAAGGAGCAATGTTTGCCGGATCATGTTAAAGCTAAATTGTTGGATGCTTCCTTAAATCAGGACCGCCTGTTTGGCAACAAGGCTGAGGAGGTTCTTAAAAAGATGGAAGATAAAGCTAAATCTATGCAAACTGTTAAATATTTCTTACAAGTTCAGCCTCCTAGATTTAGTAGGCACTGGCCTTCTAAGAATTGGTCATTTACAGCCCCTTCCAGGTCTTCTCAAGCCAAACCCAGACACAGCAAAAACCCCAGGTTTCAGTCCCGGCGGGGACACAGGACTAGCAGTGGGGGAGCCTCCACATCCAAAGCTGGGAGTAATAAGACCCCCCTATGGTAAACTGTCCCAATGACTTCCTTTTAAAATTTCCAAGCACTTATCAACTGGCTGCTCCTTTGGGGGGGAGGGGGGGAATTGCTTTTCATGCAAAGAACTGTGAACTCATTACCCAGGACAAATGGGTTTTAAATAGTTTCCCAGGGATACAGATTTCACTTCCATACGTTGCCAACACCAAGCGGGTGGCCGGACCTACCCCCAAATCAGTGGGCAGAGGCCCAAAAAAAAGTGCTTTCTCTCTTAAGCATGAGGGCTATTCAACTGGTACCAGAAGAGGAAAAGGGACAAGGATTCTACTCTAATTGTTTTCTTGGTACCCAGAAAAGACCTTTCATGGTGTCCTATCCTGGACCGGTCTACTCTAAACACCTTTCTGGAGATTCCAAAATTCAAGATGCTGACTCTTCAACAATTACTTCCTATGCTAGGCAAAGATGCCTGGTTGGCAACATTAGATTTAAAAGAAGCATACCTGCACATCAAATCAGGGAATCTTGCAGAAGATACCTACGCTTCAAAGCAGGCTGCGCGCACTATCAGTTCTCTGCACTGCCCTTTGGCTTATCTACTGCGCCCAGGGTATTCACAAAGTGCCTAGCTCCAGTTATTGCATTTTGCAGGCAAAGAAATATTCAAATATACCCATACCTGGATGATTGTCTAATTCAGGCAGAAAACCAGGGCATACTTTTGAATCATCTAACCTTTGTACAAAGGGTTCTAACTTTTTTGGGGTACACCATAAACAAAAAGAAATCACACCTGGTACTCTGCCAACAAATTATATTCCTGGGAGCAAGCTTGAATACAACTTCCCAGATGGCCTACCTCACGCCAGAGAAAAGACTTCTTTTGACAACCTAATTCAAACAAGTGGCCACAAAGACCCTGGTATCTTCAAGACAAATGCTGCAAGCTTTGGGGTTCATGCCCTCCTGCATTCTTCTAATTGCATATGCAAGACTGCATATGAGGTAACTACAGTGGTATCTAAAAAGCCTATGGCGTCAACATTCTCAGGATCTAGAAACAATGATTCCTATCATACCTTGCATACGCTTAGAGTTCTTTTGGTGGGCAGAGGCCTGCCACCAAAACAAGGGACTACCTTTCACACCACCCCCTGCCGCCCAAACCCTAACAACAGATGCATCAGACTATGCATGTTGGGGCTCACCTGTCAGGGAAGTGCATTCAGGGCAAACGGAATCCAAGTCAAATGCACCTGCATATCAGTCAAAAAGAAATGTTAGCTGTACAGAATGCTCTGACAGCCTTCAAGGACCACATACGTCCAGAACAACTAATGGTAAAGACAGACACCACTGTTATATGGTACATAAACGAGCAGGGGGGCACACATTTTTACCCGCTCCGCAGACTAGCCATGGCATTGTGGAACACAGCCTTGAGCTACCAAGTGCACCTACAAGCTCAATTCTTGCCAAGAAAGTTAAGTACACTAGCAAATGGACTAAGCAGAAACATTATAGACCCACATGAGTGGAAACTGGAACCAAGGATTTTCAACATGTTGACAAGCAAATGGGGGAGTCCAGATATAGACCTGTTTGGCTCTCCCCAGAACTACCAATTGGACACATTTTGCACAAGCACTCCCTACAAACAAGCCTGGAAAGTGGATGCTCTGTCCTTCAGCTGGAAAAAACTTTCAGTCTCTGCCTTCCCCGTCTGCCTCTGCTCTCCAAAGTACTTCTAGAAATCAAACAGGACAAACCAAGGATGATTTTGAATGCTCCAGACTGGCTGTGCCAACACCGGTACCCCCCCCTCCTGTGCAGTGTGTCATGGTTATCCCCATGGAACCTGCCTCAGACTCCTTCCCTGTTGTCTCAACAGTAGAACCAAATTCTGCACCCTCAGCTTCTAACACTGAACCTTGCAGCCTGGCTAATTACATAATCTCTCCTTTACCATCCTTCAGTAAACATGTGATGGCTATCATTTTAGAGGCAAGGAGGCCTAGCACTAGCAAAACCTATGCTGAAAAATGGAAAAGATTCTGTGCCTGGAACCAGTCTCAAGGGATGAGCACAGCAGAGCCCTATTTATCACAGATTTTGCAATACTTAACTGAGATGCTTCACAAGAGCCTTTCTTTTTCCTCCATCAAAATCCATGCCTCCGCCATTTCAGCTCATTATAACACAGAACCCTCTCCCTCTTCTCTCATCCACTGCTCAAGCAGTTCCTCAGAGGGGTCAAAATTTAAGACCACCCAGGAGAGTTCCAACCCCAGCCTGGGACCTTAACTTTGTTTTGGAGAAACTCACTGTACCTCCTTTCGAACCAGCTGCTGCTGCAGACCTAAAATTTCTTTTTTGAAAAACAGCTTTCCTTTTACCAATCACTTCAGCTAGAAGGGTATCTGAATTACAGGCCCTTATGGCAGTGGAGCCTTTCATCATCTTTCATGCGGACAGGGTGTCCCTCAGAATCAATCCATCCTTCATGCCCAAGGTGATATCCAGTGTGGCTCTTAATCAATCCATTCATTTGCCAACTTTCTTTCCCAATCCGCAGAACAAAGGAGAACAGATATTGCATTCCTTAGATGTGCACAGACAACTCGGGTTCTACTTGGACAGGACTAAACCTCAAAGGAAATCTGAACAACTGCTGGTGGCATTTTCTGCAGGGGCAGAGAGGAAGGCTATTTCAAAGCAAACTATTTTAAAATGGATAGGCCATTGCATTCATTTCTGCTATAAGCACCATGGAAAACCTATCCCCAGAGGATCAGACCTCACTCCACCAGGGCTGCATCTACCTCTACAGCCTTTCTCAGAGGCATCCCTACTAGGGACATCCTAGAAGCTGCTACCTGGAGTTCTGTACATACTTTCACCAAGCATTACCATTTGCCAATTTTCTCTAAATCCAGAGCTGGCTTTGCCACTGCAGTCTTGCAGGGCCTTATAGCTGGTCCTAATGCTATCTAAATTCCTCCTCCCAACCACAGCTTTGGGAATCTACCCAAATGTAATGACTGCAACAGTGAAACACGAAGAACATAGTACAGTTATGTACACTTTCCATAAATGTAGATGTTCGAGTGTATTCACTGTTGCAGTCCTGGTTACCCTCCCTCCAGCCCCCTAACTTCTTTTTGCTATACCTCTATTTTCCTTTACTATGCTTAAAAGCCTTTTTGGTGTATTTGCTTTTTTGTTGGAAGTATTTCATTGTACTTTTATATTTAATTGCTCCCCATTAGGGGGGCACCCGACATCTGGGGCAAGAAAAACTGATAAAATGGCATCGGCTGCATGCTTTTTACCCCTGATGACCTGACGTCATGGAAGATGAGATGGCAATCGACGCAGGACCCAAGACTTTGATAATAAGGCCGACTGAGGGCTACCTGCAAGCAGATAACCCAAATGTGATGACTGCAGCAGTGAATATACTCTAACATCTACATTTATGGTAAGTGTACACAGCTGTACTTTTTAACATTGCCTAAAAAAAGGCATTATGGGAGAGGCAAGGGCCATTGCCAGTGTCCAAAACCTAGGGGGGTGATGTAGGTGCAGAACATCTCTAGCAAAGCAACGGGGTCTGTCTACCATATCCTTCCAGGCTGACGGATACTGGATACCCCTGGACTGACACCACAAACTGAGTTACTTGTTGAAGTCAGTCATTTTTTGTTCATATTGTAGCATCATCCTGAGTTATGAGTAAGACACTGCTTTGGGCTAAGGACATACCTGTTTGGGACACACAATCAAGAGTTCCGTCATTTCTCTTCATATAGTCTAGAGAGGTACGTCTCAAGTTATTCACTCCAACATGGACTATGATAGAGTCAAAAAGGTGCTTCTTGAGTGATGAGTGCATGCATGATTTGTTGGATCCTGGCACTTGACAGGCAGCTGACAGTGACCTTCTTGTCCAGTCTGGTGAGGGGAGCATCTGTGCGTCTCACTATGGGGTCACCTATGACCAAGATATTTGATGTGCTTTGCCTAAGGGGCTTATTTGTTGAGACACTAGTGTGTGATGATTGTGTAGTGTGTTTTTTTTTTTTTTTATTTCGTGTGTCTGTCTGTCTGTGTGTGTCTGTCTGTGTGTGTCTGTGTTCTTTTGGTAGGCTTTTAGTCAGTACCTCCACATATGTGGACTTATGTGTCATTAACTTAATTTGTGTGAGAGGTGAGGTTTGCATGAGAGGTGAAGCATGTGTGCTTGACAAACCTGTTTGATGTCTAGTTTGTTTTTATATGAGAGAATTGACTGCAATTCCACAGTGTATTTGCATCTCTCAGATAGGGTGTCAATTTGCTTTAGGAGTAAATGGTTGTCCATATACGTGAAGCAATTGCTACATTGTGTCAGTGTAATGAAATTTATTTGATTAAACTCCAGTATTGCAGAGGATCTACTTCTTGACATTTTACTACATTAAATGACAGTTTCTGTATTTGTTAAACCTGTATATTTGTAGAGATTCTAGTTCTTGATTTTTTTTTTACATTAAGTGATGCAAGGTTTTTGTATTTGTTTTGTTTATTCTTAGAAGCGAATCAGAGAAGAATGGGAGGAACAACAAAGGAAAGAGCAGGCTGTGGAAGATCAGAAGCAACAGGAGAAGCGAGAGCGAGAGGTGATTTCGGCATTAGGAGGATAAACACAATTTGTATATGCATATCCTCTTTGATTGCATAAAGTGAACAATTTAAAAAATTCAGTGGATGATTGAGCCTTTGCTGTATTTCCTTATTTTACTTTTTTATTGTAGTCCTTCGTTTTGTCTTCTAGTTCTGTATTGTTGCCCCAGTCTTTACAGGAATTAACAAAGTGTTGTATGGGTTTGTAGGAATTTTAGACATAGGCAGAGAAGAGATTGAAGAACACTTATGCTAAGCACAACCCTCTTTCATCCTACAGCATAGTTTCATTCCTAGAATATCATCCCCATGTTGCCACTTGTAAATAAAATGAGACTTAGCTGCTTCTATCATTATGTGATATTTCTGTATGACTGTTTCTTCACTGCACACCACATTGTTTGCAGGAAATCTTACTTGCTGCTTTTAAGAAATGTTTTTACTAACTTATGCTTCTTGTCATTAATTATACTTCATAATTTTGGCCTAGGAAAAGTCAAAACAGCAAAGAGTTAGTAGGTGTACTTTCTTATTCATCCCCCCAGTCTTTACTAAACATGGATACTAATGCTGTACAGAGAAAATCTAGATGATGTAATGGGATCCTATCTTGCCTACATTCATAACTGATGGGTTCGGAGCCGATCCATCGGCTCCGACTCGGCCACTATATAATAGCACAAAGTCTCTAATTGGCTGGGCTACCCCTTATCCCAGAATGCACCACGCCTGCTTCCCCAGATCTCGTTTGCCGCTTTTCAAGCTAGACGTGGTCTCGACTTGGCTGGAGCTAAGTGGTTTATTGTTACTTTTTGGTCTTTTGACCTAGGGGTTTCTTCACTAAATTAACAAATAGCTGTTTTAACAGCATTACGTGTGTGTGTTAACCTTTTTCAGTGTGATTGAAATTTTACTTATTTACCGGGCAAGGCCCGTTTAAGTTAGAGGGCCTTTGCCCTTATTTGTGAGTTAATGTGGTGATTTGTTTTTGCCTTTTGTAGTGTGTTATCCGATTTTCCTACTGTACGTCCTGCTTTATCGGGTAAGCCCGTTTTTAGTTAGAGGGCTTCTGTCCGTTTGGTGTTCTGTAACTCGGGCCAGTCCCGTTTTTGAGTCAAGGGCTCGAGCCCTACTTTAAGGTTGTTGTTTTTGTGTGGTAAAAAGATAGTGGTGATACGATGTCTAAGGAGCAAAAGTCTGGTTTTAAAAAGTGCACCAAGTGCAACTACAAAATGTCTGTTACTGATAGCCATGCTGTTTGTGTATATTGTTTGGGACCAAAACATCTGCAGGAAATGTGTAGTGTTTGTCATGCTTTTTCCTCTAGGGTCCTTCAAGAACGTAAAAATAAATTGATCCTTAAGGGCCTTATTAAGCCCTCCTTTGAGGAAGCTTTGGCTTCTCCCTCCTCTCCAGCTTCTAAAGAAAGGTCGTCGGCTCCGACCAGTCCGTCGGAACCGACTTCCAAGAAGCATAGGTCAACCTCTTCTTCCTCGGCTCCAATGGCTTCAGAGCCTCGGGTGGAAGGGTCTGCCTCGATACCTCTTTCCTCGGCTCCATTGGTGTCGGAGCCGCAGGTTGGAGGATTGAGAGGTGAATCATCTGCTTCGGCTCCTTTGGTCTCGGAGCCGTTGGAGGTGTGCAGCTCAGACTCTCCCCCCTCGGCCCCGAAGTCCCCTTTGGCGCCGATACTTATACATACGGCTCCGGATCCGGTGCCGATAGTGTTGGAGCCGTTTCGGAGCCGGTCCCCTGGGCTATCGGAGCCGAGAGAGAAGTCGTCTCGGGCCCCATCTATTTCTTCTAAATCCTCCAGATTGTCTGATTCAGATTTGGACAGAGTTATCCAGAGGCTTTTCCAGTCCCCGGTTTTTGCAAAAATGGTCTCGGCTCCAGCCCACTCGGCTCCGGAGCCAGTCCCCACTTCGACACATCCGATTCCTCCTCCAACCTCCTCGGAGCCGTTGGAGTCGGTGATGGTAGAGCAGAGCGGAGTTGTCCAGTCGGAACCGAGACTCCCTCGGAGCCTCTCGGTTCCGACCATCATTCCTACCCTGTCCTCAGCGTCAGGGTTCGGTACCGGGACTTCCTCGGTCGGGGCCGAGGGGAACACTTTGGAACTGGTAACTTCGGTGCCTAGTCTCCCCCTCGGAGCATCGGCTGCGGGGATTCCCGGTACCGTCGTGGTCTCTCAGCCGGTGTCCTCCGTAGAGTCTGGAGGTCCTGCTTTTGAGGCCATGAGGAGTGCGCTGGCCATGTCCTTGCCGGCTCAGCAAGTCTCTATCTCACCGTCCCTGGACTTGGGAACTGGTGCTTCTGGTGTGCTTCAGCCCATGACAGCAGGGCCCCAGAGCCTGAGGATACCCCCTTGGGGGGTTCCCTTCTCCCTGGAGGTCTTTATGATTCCGCTTCAGATGAACCTCCAAGGAAAAAGTTGTGCAAGAGGAAGCACGTTGACTCCCAGGATGAGTCTATCACATCAGATACTGACCTCGGTGATGCGGAGGGGTACCCTAAATCGTCCTCGGATGACATCTCATTCTCAGATATCCTCGAGATCTTGAGACAGGGAGGCGATTGGCAGTCCAAAACCCCTTCCGCAGAGGAGTCAGTTTTCCTCAAGGCTTTTGGGGCCCAGCCCTCCGCCTCCTGGGTGTCTCCACCCTTCGATGAATTGCTAGATTTAGTTTCTCGAAGGGTGTGGGAACACCCTGACTCTGTGGAACCGGTACCTGCCAGGCCTAACAAGTTTCTCTCAGCCCCTCCTGAAAAGGAATTTCTGACTAAAGGAGTTGCAGTAGATGCGATGGTGGTGGCATCTGCCACTCAGCAGGACGTGGCAGAGGCTTCAACGTCTATTCACCCTCCTAATATGGATTCCAGGAGCATGGATCGGTACGGGAAGCGTGCCCTTTCTTCAGCGGCCTTTACCCTGCGGTCGCTGAATTATCTTTGTCATTTTACCAGGCTCCAAAGAGACCTCCTCAAAGAGTTAGGTGAGTCTCTTACGGGTAACCTTCCTGTGGTGTTAACCCAAACTGTTGGCACCCAGATGACTACCCTGTCTTCGATAGTTAACTTGTCCATGAGGCTCATCTCATATGCGGCCAAAGGGGCGAGTAGAGCAGCGGGAACAGGCGTGGCTCTTAGAAGACACGCCTGGTTACGCTTGTGTCCCTTTGCGGAGGCCTTTAAGTCTTCCTTCACCTACGCCCCCTTTGATGGGTCCTCCTTGTTTGGATCCAAGGTGAAGGACACACTGACTCTATGCGAGCAGGAGGGCAAGACCTTGACTGCCATGGGGGCCTGTTTTTCCGCTCCCTCTAGACCTTATCCCAAGGCCCAGAGAGGAGGGAAAATGTGGTTCAGAAAATCTCAAAGGTCTTTCCCTACTCCACCGAGTGATCCCCCCTCTAGAGGCAGGGGGGGGATTCAGGAAGACGTCGCCCCAGAGGCGACAGTGGCCCCCGAAACTCTGGAGACCGCGATTCCTTTCGTGGTCCATCTTACCCTCAACGTCCCTGAGACGTGGCCCGACTGCGCATCTCCGGAGCCAGTCGGGGGTCGCTTTGCGGAACACCCACAGGCTTGGGAATCTATCACCAATGATCAGTGGGTGCTCCGGACCATAACCGGAGGTTATCTCATCCCTTTCATAAAACCCCCTCTTCCTATCAGGAAAATTCCGGATGTGCCACTCAGTCAGCGGGATCAAGCAGTGGTCGAGGTCTTAAAGCTGCTAAGAAAAGGAGTCATCCAGCCTTTCCCCGCCGACCAGATCAGGGATTTACTCAAGATTATTTTTGGTGCCAAAAAAGACAGGGGACTTGAGGCCCATTTTGGACCTCAAATCATTAAATCAATTTGTAAAAAAATCCAAATTCCGAATGGTCACCCTTCAGTCCATTCTCCCATTATTGGAGAAGGATGTCTGGATGTGCTCCATAGATCTTAAGGACGCTTACTATCACATCTTGATAAGTCAAGAGTCCAGGAGTTACTTACGCTTCCGCCTGGGAACCAGTGATTTCCAGTTCTGAGCTCTGCCCTTTGTTCTCACCACAGCCCCCAGGGTGTTTACCAAGTGCCTGGCAGTAGTGACAGCTCACTTGAGAAGTCTAGGATTCCAAGTGTTTCCCTATCTAGACGACTGGCTCCTTACTGCCACCACCAAGCATCTATTAGTTCGGGCGCTCATGACCACAGTCAGTTTGGGTCATTCACTGGGAATCATGTTCAATTGGGAAAAATCTGTGCTGCAGCTGTCTCAGCGTATTACCTTTATAGGCGCAGAGTTAGACACAAGAAGAATGCGGGCATTCTTGCCGATAGAAAGGATTCAGGTCCTGCAGTCTCAGGTTCAAACCTTGTTACCCAGATCACGAGTTCAGGCCAGACTGGTTCTGCAGTTATTGGGCACGATGGCCTCGACTATTCTTCTAGTCCCCTTAGCCAGGCTGCACATGCGGGTGCTGCAATGGCTACTGTCGGTTCAATGGTCCTTTCAGGACCTCCCCTTGAACCATTTGGTCCAGATTACGGAATCTTGCCGTCGGGACCTACGTTGGTGGCTGCTTCGGTCCAACCTGGACCAGGGGCGACCCTTTGCCCTTCAGCCTCCTGTCGCCACGGTGACCACGGACGCCTCCCAGATAGGGTGGGGGGGGCATTATCTGGACAGGTCTGTCCAAGGTACGTGGCAGGCTCACAAAACGCACTTACATATCAATATCCTGGAAATGAGAGCGGTGCTACTGGTCTTGCAAGCACTTCATCATGTTCTTCCCCGGGGTACTATTGCGATCCTATCAGACAACATGTCGGTAGTCTGGTACATAAACAAGCAAGGCGGAACCAGGTCCTACCCTCTTTGCCGAGAGGCCATGAGAGTGTGGCATTGGGCGATTTCTACCCAGCGTTTCCTAGTGGCAACGCACATTCCGGGGAAATCCAATGTGATTGCAGACAGGCTGAGCAGGACTCTCCTGTTGCCCCACGAGTGGTCTCTCAATGACAGGGTGACTGCAAACATTTTCGCCAAGTGGGGCCTCCCTTGTTGCGACTTGTTCGCCAGCCCTCATAATGCGAAATGCAGGGAGTTCTTCACTCTGACTCCCTCTCAGGGGCAGATTCCCAGGGACGCTCTGGCTCACAGTTGGCCCTCCGGTCTACTTTACGCCTTCCCTCCGGTTCCCCTTCTCCTGAAGGTGATACAGAAGGTGATTTATCTAGGAAGTGACATGATTCTGATCGCTCCACACTGGCCTCGTCAGGTTTGGTTCCCCTTCCTTTTGAGGTATGCGATAGAGGGCCCATGGCTTCTGGACCTGGTGCCCGACCTGTTAACTCATCAGTCGGGACAGTCTCATCCATCCCTCAGGTCCTTGAGGTTGGCCGCCTGGTTACTTCACTTCCAACCTTAGTCAGAGATAACTCTCTTTCTCCTGACATCATCCACATTTTGTCCTCTTCTCACAAACCTTCCACTACTAAACTGTATTCCAGCAAGTGGAAGAGGTTTGCTGTTTGGGCCCAGCAACGAGGTATAGATCCCCTTACCGCCCCAGTACCTCAGGTTTTAGAATTCCTGGCTTCTTTGTTTTACTTGGGCTCTTCAGTTTCCACAATCAAAGTCCAGCTGGCGGCTATCTCTAATTTTCATGTCTCATTTGAGCCTTTCTTAATGGCAAACAGGCTTTGCAAATCTTTCCTTAAAGGAGCATGGCTCCTTCGACCCCCAATAGCCCATCCTGTGCCTCCTTAGGACCTGAATATGGTTCTAGCTTCTTTAACTGCTCGCCCCTTTGAACCAGCAGCTACTTGTGATATAAAATTTCTATCTTGGAAAACCGCCTTTTTGGTGGCAGTAACCTCTGCCAAGCGGGTCTCAGAACTGCAGGCTCTCTGTTCTAGTCCTCCTTATTTGATTTTTCACAAAGACAGAGTATCTCTCAAGTTAAATCCTTCTTTCTTACCCAAGGTAGCATCCCCCTTATGCATTCAACAATCCTTGGAGCTCCCTGTGTTTTTTCCCAAATTCTCCAATAACGCAGAATATATTTTCCATCAGTTGGATGTTCATAGACATAGAAAGTCAGATCAGCTGTTTGTGTCCTTTGCAGAAAATAGGTTGGGTCAACCGGTGGCAAAAACCACCATAGCCCAAATGGATTAAAGATTGCATTTCCTTCATTTATTCACGGTCTGGCAAAGAGCTACCCTTTCCAGTCAAGGCTCATTCTACCAGGGCAATGGCTACCTCTGTAGCATTCCACTCCAAATTATCGATAGATGATATTTGTGCGGCCGCTACCTGGACTTCTCCGCACACTTCAATTTCTCATTACAAGATAGATGTGGCCTCTCGAGGTAGAGCTTCTTTTGGTTCCACAGTTCTCAGGAGTGTTTTCCAATGAGCCACCCGGGAGTTAGGTGCTAGGGATGCTGTCCCATCAGTTATGAATGTAGGTGAGATAGGATCCCATTACATCTTTTAGTTATGTACTTACCATAACTTCGGATGTATGGGATCCATCTCGCCTACGTTCATACGTACCCGCCCTCCTTCCCCCTTCCCATTGGATTTAGAGGAAATGTTGCTACTACGGAGTTCTTTCTCTGAAGGACTTTAGTTTGTTACAGTTGCTGTTATGTTTCTGTGTCTGGATGTAGGTATGAAAGCAAACAAACAAGATCTGGGGAAGCAGGCATGGTGCATTCTGGGATAAGGGGTAGCCCAGCCAATTAGAGACTTCGTGCTATTATATAGTGGCCGAGTCATCCCATCAGTTATGAATGTAGGCGAGATGGATCCCATACATCCGAAGTTATGGTAAGTACATAACTAAAAGTTCTTCGTGTTTCACTGTTGCAGTCATTACATTTGGGTTATCTGCTTGCAGTAGCCCTCAGTCAGCCTGATTAACAAAGTCTTGGGTCCTGCTTCGGTTGCTGTCCCTTCTTTCATGATGTCAGGTCGTCAGGGGTATAAAACATGCATCGGACACCATTACATTAGTCTTTCTTGCTGTGCAGTGCCCGAAGCAGAAGCAGTTCGCAAGTGCCGGTCGGCCGACTCCTGAAATTTTCATTTTTGAGTTTCAGAACCGAAGTCTTCCACTAAAGCTAAGTACCCCGTTGGGGAGATTTTTTCTTGCTCCTTACCAATGACGGTAAAAGTTAATAATTGCATTACTTGTGGAAAGCAAATACCTCATAAAGATTTTCATTCGTACTGTATTCCTTGCCTAGGCCCTGACCACGACATACTTTGCTGTCGGTGTTGTGCTTTATTTCATCAGCACACTATCCGTCGTCTGTATATTTTTGCCTCTAAATATTTTGGTTCTTGGTTTAATTATCCAGAAATGTCGTCGGTTAGCCATCCGACTACTGGTATTCCTAAAAAATGCAAAGATAAAGACAGAGACAGGCTGCCGAGGTCCAAAACTGCCGACAACGCTTCTCCTAAGCCAGTTGCCAGTTCGCCGGTACTCAGTGAGGTGCTTTCACAGCCCCTGATACCTGCTACTTCTGATTTGCAGCCCTCTACTAAGACCCATTCGAAGTCCGGTATGCCGCGAGATGCTTCATCTATAGAACCCACGGATGTCTCTACCTCAGGCACCGGTTTCTGAGGGTGTATTCAGGCCTACGGACTTGCATATTAAACCAATGCCTCCTTCTTCACTTAGGCCTAAATCTTGAACTATGCCTAAAAACCGACACCCAGGCCACATGCTCAGGACTCTATGCCTAAAATACAAATGGTAAGAATGGCTGAAGATCTCATAACTCTAATCATGAGATGCCAACCCCCACCCCCCCTTCTAAGAGGCCTAGGGGGTTGGGTCTCATTTCATTAGTGGCCTTTTAATTAAGGTGTTTGCCTTACAAACACAAGGTGCAGGGTTTGAGTCTCACAAGGGATAATTGGCTAGGCTTAAAATGGCTCACAAGAGCAGTTAGCTTAGTACTAATCTATGAACCTATGAACCTATGAAGGACTGAAGTGGTTTATGAATCTTCTGACCAGGATTCTGTTTTTCCTGATTCTTATGATGGTCTGGATTTGCCCTTATCTACTTATGAAGATTCTAATGCAGAGGACTCTATTCCCTCTGCTTCCCCTCCAGAGGATTTTTCTTTTGGTGAAACCTTACTTTAAGGGAGCATTTCCACTGGGAAAGCCAGGATTTTTCTGATTCAAAAAAAGAGGCTTAGGGATTTCTTACTCCTGCCTCAGCATAGGCCTTTAGCTATTCCTCCTGTACACATTGTTTATGATGCTTTTTCAGAATCTAGTTTGACCTCTGATTCCTTGCCTCCTGCTCCCAGAAAACCTGACAGATATTACAAGGTCCCGGAGTCACACAAGTTCCTTTTTAAAAATCCTATTGCGGATCCAGAGACTGTTTCACAGGGGCCCAAGTGCATTAAGGCTTCTACTGCTAAAAATCCTACCCCTTCTGATAGAGACTCCAGGGTGCTGGATAGATGGGGTAAGAAGGTTTACACTTCTGCAACCTTGGCCATTAGGGCTTTAAACTGCCAGTTTCATATGTTAAAGTATCAGCAACATGTTATTGGATTGCTTAAGCAGAAAATTATGTTGCTTCCTGACTGTGTGGAAAACAAAGAATTACAGGATTTAATGCATTCTGCTGAACAAGTTGAAAAACATACTTTGCAATTTGGTTTTGATTCATTAGAGGCCTCTTGCAGGGCCGCTGTTACTGGTTCTGTGCTCAGAAGGCATGCTTGGCTTAAGGAGCAATCTTTGCCTGATCATGTTAAAGCTAAATTGTTGGATGCTCCCTTAAATCAGGACCGCCTGTTTGGCAACAAGGCTGAGGAAGTTCTTAAGAAGATGGAAGATGAAGCTAAATCTATGCAAACTGTTAAAGATTTCTTACAAGTGCAACCTCCAAGATTTAGTAGGCACTGGCCCTCTAAGAATTGGTCCTTTCCAGCCCCTTCCAGGTCTTCTGAAGCCAAACCCAGGCACAGCAGAAACCCCAGGTTTCAGTCCCAGGGGACACACAAGACTAAACAGTGGGGGGTTTCCACACCCAAACCATGGAGTAGTAAGACTCCCCCTTATGGAAAATTGTCTCAGTGACTTACTTTTAAAATTTCCAAACACTTCCCAACTGAATTCTCCTTTAGGCGGAAAGATTGGTCTGCAGGCCAAAAACTGGGAACTCATTATGCAGGGCAAATGGGTTTTAAATATAGTGTCCCAAGGATACATATTTCACTTCCACACCTTACCAACACCATGCGGGTAGCCAGATCTATCCCCAAATCAGTGGGCAGAGGCCCAAAATCAAGTACTCTCTCTCAAGCATGGGGACTATTCAGTTGGTACCAGAAGAGGAAAAGGGACAAGGTTTCTATTCAAGACTTTTTCTGGTACCCAGAAAAGGCAATATATGGCACCCTATCCTGGACCTTTCTACTCTAAATACCTTTCTGGTGATTCCAAAATTCAAAATACTGGCTTCACCAGCTGCTTCCTATGCTAGGCAAAGATGCATGGCTGGCAACACTAGACTTAAAAGAAGCATACCTGCACATCCCTATCAGGCTGTCTTGCAGAGAAGATACCTACGCTTCAAAGCAGGCTACATTATCAGTTCTCGGCACTGCCCTTTGGCTTATCTACTGCGCCCAGGGTATTCACAAAGTGGCTAGCTCCAGTCATTGCATTTTGCAGGCAAAGAAATATTCAAATATACCCAAACTTGGACGATTGCTAATTCAGGCAGAAAGCCAGGACATACTTTTGAATCATCTGGCCTTTGTTCAAAGGGTACTGACTTGTCTAGGGTAGACCATAAATAAAAAGAAATCACACCTGGTACCCTGTCAACATGTTATATTCCTGGGAGCAAGCTTGAATACAACTTCCCAGATGGCTTTCCTCATGCCAGAGAAACGGATTCTTTTGACAACCTACTTCAAACAAGTGGCCACAAAAGCTCAGTTATCTGCAGGGCAAATACTGCAAGCCTTGGGGTTTATGACCGCCTGCATTCTTCTAATTCCATATGCAAGACTGCATATGAGGAAACTGCAATGGTATCGCAAAAGCCTATGTTGTCAACATTCACATGATCTAGAAACAATGATTCCTATCGTACCTTGCCTACGCCTAGAGTTCCTTTGGTGGGCAGAGGCCTTCCACTAAAACAAGGGACTACCATTCACACTACCCCCTGCCGCCCAAACCTTGACAACAGATGCATCAGACTATGCATGGGGAGGGCTTACCTGGCAGGGAAGTGCATTCAAAGTCAAATGCACCTACACATAAATCAAAAGGAAATGTTAGCTGTACAGAATGCTCTGACAGCCTTCAAAGACCACATTCTTCCAGGACAGCTAATGGTAAAGACGGACAACACCACTGTCTTGTGGTACATAAACAGGCAGGGGGTTACCTATTCTTACCCCCTCTGCAGACTAGCTATGGCATTATGGAACACAGCCTTGAGCTACCAAGTGAAATCTACAAGCTCAGTTCCTGTCAGGAAAACTAAATACACTGGCAGATGGACTAAGCAGAAACCTTATGGACCCACACGAGTGGAAACTGGAACCAAGGATTTTCAACATGTTGACAAGCAAATGGGGAGCCCAGATATAAACCTGTTTGCCTGCCCCCAGAACCATCAATTGGACAAATTTTGCACAAGGATTCCCCACAAACTAGCTTGGAAAGTGGATGCTCTATCCTTTAGCTGGAAAAATCAGTTTATGCCTTTCCTCCTCTGCCTCTGCTCTCCAAAGTACTACTAAAGATCAAACAGGACAAGCCAAGGACGATCTTAATTGCACCAGACTGGCCACGACAACACTGGTACCCCCCTCCTGCGCAGTGTGTCATGCTTGGCCCCATGGCACCTGCCTCCTTCCCTGTTGTCTCAGCAGGGGAACCATATTATGCACCCTCATCTACAAATCCTGAACCTAGCAGCCTGGCTAAATTACCTAATCTCTCCTTTACCACCCCTCAGAAAATCAGTGATGGATATAATTTTAGAGGCTGGGATGCCTAGTACTAGAAAATCTTATGCTGCAAAATGGAAAAGGATTTTGTACCTGGAACCAATCTCAAGGGATGAGTGCAGCAGTGCCCAGTTTGCCTTAGATTCTACAATATTTGACTGATATGCTTCATAAGGGCTTGTCCTTTTCCTCCATCAAAAATCCATGCCTCAGCCATTTCAGCTCATTCTAACACAGAGCCCTCCCCTCTTCTCTCACCCCACTGCTCAAGCAGTTCCTCAAAGGGGCCAAAAATTTAAGGCCACCCAGGAGAGCGCCAACTCCTGCCTGGGACCTTAACTCTGTTTGGAGAAACTCACTCTTCCTCCTATTGCAGATTTAAAATTCCTTTCCTGGAAAACAGCTTTCCTTTTTAGCAATCACTTCTGCATGATGGGTATCTGAATTACATTATGGCAGTGGAGCCTTTCATCATCTTTCATGCGGACAGGGTGTCCCTCAGAACCAATCCTTCCTTCATGCCCAAGGTGGTATCCAGTGTGGCTCTTAATCAGTCCATTCACACCTACCTTCTTTGCTAACCCAGAGAACAAAGGGGAATGGATACTGAACTCCTTAGATGTACACAGACAACTTAGATTCTACTTGGACAGGACTAAACCTCGAAGGAAATCTGGACAGCTGCTGGTGGCATTTGCTGCAGGGACAGAGGGAAAAGCTATTTCAAAGCAAACCATTTAAAAATGAATAGGCCACTGCATTCATTTTGGCTATAAGCACCATGGAAAACCTTTCCCACAGGGCATCAGACCCCATTCAACCAGTGCTGCAGCTACCTCTACAGCCTTTCTCAGGGGCGTCCCTACAAGGGACATCCTAGAAGCTGCTACCTGGACTTCTATACATACTTTCATCAAGCATTATCATTTGCCAATTTTCTCAAAATCCGGAGCTGGTTTTGCCTCTGCAGTCTTGCAGGCCCTTGTAGCTTGTCCTAATTCTATTTAAACTCCTCCACCCACCCTTAGCTTTGGGAATCTACCCAAATGTAACAACTGCAACAGTGAAACACGAAGAACATAGTACAGTTGTGTACACTTACCATAAATGTAGATGTTCAAATGTATTCACTGTTGCAGTCCTGGTTACCCTCCCACCAGCCCCCTTTCTTCTTTTGGCTATAGCTCTACTCTGCCTTACTATGCTCAAAAAGCTTTTTGGTTGGAGGTATATCCTTGCGTTATAGATTTAATTGCTTCCCATTAGGGGGCACCTGACATCTGGGGCAAGAAAAACTGATGTAATGGCGTCGGCTGCATGTTTTATACCCCTGACGTCATGGAAGAAGGGACAGCAACCGATGCAGGACCCAAGACTTTGTTAATCAGGCCGGCTGAGGACTACTGCAAGCAGATGACCCAAATGTAATGACTGCAGCAAGTGAATACACTCTAACATCTACATTTATGGTAAGTGTACACAACTGTACTTTTCTTAGTGTCAGCTGTTAGTCATAGTTAAGTGGTTAGCTCAGACATGAATGACAGGAGACTTGACATTTCCATCTGACAGGTAGTAAGGGGAAGAGTTCCTGTAGCTAGAAAATTACTACTGAAGTACCAGCTTGGTTGCAGATTGTAGCTGACAGAGCCTGTTTGTAAATATTAATTGGTAAGAGTTAAGGAAAACATGATTAGATCATTGCTACATAGTCTTTTGAAGACTATGAATGAGTTTCTAATGGCTATGTATGGAAGGATACGAATAATCCTGTTTCCTAAGGAAAGCTTATAGCCTGTGTATTTTTATTTATTTTGGCCTATTTTGCACCATCCTTTGCTGTGTGTCACCTCTACCTCCAACTGATGTAATGTTCTATTCATTCACTTTGACATGAAAGGGGTGGATCATTTGTACTTTGGGCAAGGAGCGGTCAGACCAGTAGTGAAACAGATGTGTGTGTGGATGGACAGCGTTTTTCTGTTTAGCCTTACCAGTCCACCTCCACATGCCTGTAGCATCCAGAGATTGATATGGAATGAACATAGCAATGTACTTGCCTTGATCCCCCATTGGGAGACTTTTGCTGCAGAATTCCTTCCTGTACCTAAGGAACCCCATAAGTCTACTGGCAGAAAGTCATACTTGGTAAAATGGAAAGATTCTCTCTATGATGTGTGTTTTGTGGCATCTCATTGAAGAAGGCATCTGTTCATCAGGTCCTTTGCTATCTTAGGAGACTGTGCAGGCCTAGCTTAAAGATCATTTGTTACTCATTTCAGCATGCTTTACCCATGGAGCCTCCACTGTTTTCTTTAACCTAACCTCCACTGTTTTCTTTGCCAGTAGTAGAGCTTTACTCAAAGGAAGTGCTACACCTGAGATCACTCAAGAAGCTGGTTGCCCCATCCATTAAACCTGAACTTTGGCCTTGAAAGTTCTTATCCTCCCTCCTTTTGAGCCGGCTGTTGATTTTGCCTATAACTTTCTGTTATGAGGGCAATTTTCTTGGTCTGTCTCCTCTGCCCACTGGGTGTCTTAAGTTGCAGGCCTTAAAGGCCATCGATACACATGGGCATCCATAAAGACAGAACGTCTTTGGTTCATAGGTTCATACTAGGCTGTCTGCCCTAGGGCATTTATAAGCGTAGCCAGAGTGTGTTTGGCTTTCACCACCCATTTTAAATGAATTTTGCTATGCCCTTTTTCGAGGTTAGTATACTGTGCCTCTGTCTAACAGTGACACAGAAATGATACCCGGGGTAAACCTACGATCTCCCATCCACTCATCAAGATTCCTCTTGAAGAGAGTCAATGAGGGACTCTGCCTAACCTGGACTGGGATTTTATTCCAGAGTGAAGGGAGCCTCTTGGTTATGAATCTGTCCCTCAAGCATGTCCTATTTATTTCAGTGCTGAGGTTCAAGTCTCTCTAGTGCGTAGCTAGATGGGATTTGGATTTTCTGAGGTGCAGCATGTCCATTAATTCCGGGTTGGACATGGCTTTATACGTCAGGCACAGATCGCCTCTGAGCAGACGGTATGCCACTGAGTAGAGCTGGAGTTTCTTTAACCGGGCAGCATATGGCATCTGTTTGAGCCCTTTGATCCTCTTGGTGAGGTACTTTTGGGGTCTTTGCAGTTGCTGCAGGTGTCTGGTAAGGTACATCCCAAAAGGGGCATTGTACTCAATTATGGGCCTGATGAGGGATGAGTAAAGAGGCACGATGACCTCCCCTGATCTAGATGTGAATCCCTTCATGATTAGGTGGGCTATAGAAAATGTTTTTCTAACCACTTTGGCCACGTGGTTTTCAAATGAGCGATTGCTATCAACTTGGGTCCCCAGGTTCCTAATTACTTCTTTCGTACTTAATGGATTACCACCTATATGGTAATTTGTGGGCACTTTGTTTTTGCCAAAGGGGATGACTATACACTTTTGGCTTAGCTTGAGGCCATGGCTCTGGCACCAGTTGTCTGTTTCTATGAGGCCGTTTTGTAGGATGCTTGTGTCGGCTGGAGAGTCTATTATGGTGCCTAGTTTGCAGTCATCTGCAAACTTGGTCAGCCACAGTCCTTCCGTGTTGGCCTGTACCTCCGAGAAATATATACCGAACAAGAGAGGTCCCAGGACTGAGCCTTGTGGGACGTCACTTGTAACTAGTTTGGAGTCTGACATGACTTCAGCATTTCTAACCATGTGGGTTCTGTCCTTGAGCCAGTTTGCAACCCATCTAGTGACATAGGGGTTTATATTTAAGCTGGTGAGCTTATCTATAATGCCTGAGTGGGGTATTGTATCAAGGCTTTTTATGCAGGTCCAAGTAGGCTGTGTGGACCACCTTCCCCTTGTCAATGGCCTTGGTGACTGTTTCAAAGAAATCGACCAGGTTTTAGAGGCAGGATCTGCCCTTAACAAAGCCGAACTGGGTAAGTTCCAGTGTCTGTAGGTCCCCAATATCTTTATGTATGAGGTCCATGATGATCCTTTCTATAGCTTTGCAGACCAAGCGAGTCAATCTTATGGGGCGATAGTTTCCAGGATCCGTTGAGGCACCACCTTTGTGGAGAGGGACCACTGTTGCTGTACGCCACTCTTTGGATACATATCCTGTAGTAAGGCTGAGATTGAACAGTAGTTTTATGTTTGGGTTTAGCTGATGTCCTTCAAGGATGCATCTGCAGTCATCACATATGGGTTGTCCTGCCTCAGGCAGCCCTTCGGTCGTCCGGATTCCAAAGTCTGGGTCCGGCGTCGGCAGATGTCGCCCTTTCCCCGACGTCAGAGCGCCTGGGGTATAAAAGTGTCAGCCGACTCCATCTTCCCCAGTCTTTCTTGCCGCGTGTTGCCCGAAGCAGAAGCAGTTCGCAAGTGCCGGTCGGCCAGCTCCTGTAATTTAGCTAACCGAAGACTTCAAAAGCTAAGTACCCCGTTGGGGACTCTTTCTTGCCTCAGCCGATGTCAGATAAAGTTAATAATTGTTTAACTTGTGGGAAACAAATACCTCATAAGGATTTCCACTCTTACTGCCTCCCTTGCTTAGGCCCAGACCACGACGTCTCGGCCTGTTCAGCCTATGCTTCCTTCAACCGACGCACTCTTAGACGTCGGGCGGAGTTCGCAGAGGAATTTTTTGGGGCTAGTTTTTCTTACAAAATGCCGTCGGAGACTCAGACTTCACATTTAACAAAGAAACGGAAAGACAAGGACCGACGCACGTGGACCGTGGTTTCGGCTGAAACCACGGCCAGGCCTACCGCGAATGTCTCGGTTGAAACAGAGTCCTCGGTACTTCCGAACCCTGAAACCGCTCAACCGACAACCTTGGCCCCGGAGGCCCCTGCCGAGTCGGTTATTGAATTTCCTTCAGAAACTGGTGTCTTGGAAACTCCCGACACCATTCCTCTAGACAAAACTACACCAGCACGTGGTGCAGCCAGGCCTCCTGCATCCATGTCCATAAAGGCATTCACCAGGGCTAAAGCTGCTAAACACTCAAAAGCTATGCCTCCCAGGGTTATTCCTCAGGGACCCACTCCAAGTTCTCAGATTCTAACTTTGGCAGAGGACCTTATCTCCTTAATTAGGGGCTCTCAACCCCCTCTGGACAAAAGGCCCAGGGTTGAGCCCTCTGATCCCCACTCCTCAGAGGAGGCCTCTGATGGCTGTGCTCACTCGGACTACCAGGAGGAGGATTTTTCGGCCTACGAGGATTCTGATGCAGAGGAATCTATCCCATCGGCCTCCCCTCCTGAAGATCTATCTTCGGGGAGACCCTTCACACTATGAGAGAGCATTTCAAATGGCAGGGCCAGGAATTCTCTGATTCCAGGAAAAGACTAAGAACCTTTCTCATTTACCTCAGCATAGACCTTTGGCTATCCCTCCTGTTTTGAATGTCATTGATTATGTGTAGAGTCTAGCATAACCCCTGACACTTTTCCTCCGGCCCCAGTCAAACCCGATAGGTACTACAGGGTCCCGGACTCACATACTTTTCTTTACAAGGCCCATTCTGCTGATCCAGAAACTGTTTCCCAGGGCCCTAAAGGGGTTGCAGCTGCCACTTCTAAAAACCCACTCCCCTCCGAAAAGGAGTCCAGGGCTTTAGAGAGATGGGGTAAAAAAGTGTATACTTCTGCTACTCTTTCTATGAGGGCATTAAATTGTCAATTTCATATGATACAGTACCAAGAGTATTTGTTAGATGAATTGCATAAGAAACTGTCTTCATCTGAACCCCTTGATCGCAAATCCCTTCAGGATCTGGTGCATAACTCCCAGCAGGTTAGCAACCATTTCTTGCAGTGGGTTATGATGCATTGGAAGCTTCATGTAGGTCAGCTATGACAGGTGCAGTCATACGTAGGCATGCTTGGCTGAAGGAACAATCTCTGCCAGATCATGTTAAAGCTAAGCTTCTGGATGCTCCACTGGAAAAGCAAAAGTTATTTGGTTCCACTGCTCAGGAGGTCTTAAAGAAAGTTGATTAAAAGGCAAAATCTGTACAAACAGTCAAAGATTTTCTACAAGTCCAACCACCAAGATTCAGCAGAAATTGGCCTACCAAGAATTGGTCCTTTCCGGACACAGAAAGATTTCAGAGAGGCAGGAACAGGCGTGCCAGAGGTAGAGGGCAAGCTAGAGGCTCCTACAGAGGCCGTCAATGGCAGCCTCCCAACCAGAGAGGTAGTGCAGGACCTACAACTGCTGCACAAGGACAGACTCAATGACTTTGCTTTGACTCCAACCAGGGCTCAATTAGAAGCACCTTTGGGCGGAAAGCTTTCTTTATTCTCAAAAAATTGGCACAGCATTACAAGGGACAAATGGACACTGCAAATAATAGACAAAGGATACAGGTTCCATTTTCACACATTGCCAAAAAGAAAAGGCATGCCAGACCTGCCACCAAATCAAAGGGCAGAGGCTTTGAAACAAATCTCCAACTTAATGCAAATGAAAGCTCTAGAAAAGGTTCCTCTTTCAGAACAAGGCCAAGGATTTTATTCCAGACTATTCCTTGTTCCAAGAAAAGAAAATCAATGGAGGCCTATTCTTGACTTGTCCGCACTGAATACTTATCTCATTGTGCCAAAATTCAAAATGCTGACTCTACAGCAACTCCTTCCCATGCTGGGCAAGGGGTCTTGGCTAGTGACTCTAGACCCCAAGGAGGCATACCTGCATCATGTCCCTATCAGACAAAGTTGCAGAAGACACCTCAGATTTCTTGCAGGGTCAGAGCATTATCAATTCTCAGCATTGCCCTTTGGCTTATCTACTGTGCCCAGAGTATTCACGAAATGCCTGGCATCAGTAATTGCACACTGCAGACTTCAGGGGATTCAAATATACCCATACCTGGACGACTGCCTTATACAAGCGGACAGCCAACAAACTTTGATAAAGGACTTGAATTATACCATCCACCTACTGCAGGCCTTGGGATATACAGTCAACATTCACAAATCAAGACTTGTTCCATCCCAAAGAATAACTTTTCTGGGTGCGGATCTAGACACAACCACCCAAATGGCCTTTCTCAAAGAAGAAAAACAAAGACAACTACCGGATTACTTCAAGAATCTGACAAGACAAACTCAGCTGACTGCAAGGAAAATCCTGCAGGCCCTGGGTTACATGGCATCTTGCATTCTTCTGATTCCACAAGCAAGGCTGCATATGAGAAAACTACAATGGTACCTAAGGAGTTTATGGACTCAGCACATTCACAGCTTGGAAACTTTGATCCCACTCATTCCATGCCTCCAAAAGGAATTTCTGTGGTGGGCTCAAGCCAGCCAGTCAAACAGGGGGTTGCCCTTCAGCAAGCCAATAGCCAGCCAAACCCTTACAATGGACGCTTCAGACCACTGTTGGGGAGCACACATGGAGGGCAGATGTATCCAAGGACTATGGTCACAAAAGGAGCTATGCATGCACATAAACCAAAAGGAAATGCTGGCAGTGATACATGCAATCGAGGCCTTCAAACTCTTTCTGCATTAAGGCCACCTAGTAATAAGGACAGACAACACCACAGTTATGTGGTACATAAACAAGCAAGGAGGCACCCATTCATACCCTCTTTGCAGGCTGGCAATGAATCTGTGGGAACTTTCCCTGAAACTCAATATAGAGCTGCAATCACAGTTTGTGCCAGGAAAAGACAATATACTGGCGGACAGCTTAAGCAGAAATATCATGGATGCACACGAATGGATGCTGCACCCAGACATCTTCCTGCAGATAACACAATCATGGGGAAGGCCAGACGTAGATCTTTTTGCCTCCCCACACAATCATCAGCTGAAAAAATTCTGCTCAAGGACATGCCGTCCACAAGCATGGAAAGTGGACGCCCTATCTTTCAGATGGAGAACTCTAACAGTGTATGCATTTCCACCTCTTCCATTAATGACCAAGGTCTTACTGAAGATCAGGACAGAGCAGCCAAAAGTGATTCTGATAGCTCCGGACTGGCCAAGACAGCACTGGTACCCACTATTGAAGAGCATGTCATGCATGAAACCATGGCCTCTTCCCCAATGGCCACTTCTCCTGACACAGCACAATTACAAAACTCTGCATTCCAACCTGAAAACCTTGCAGCTAACAGCCTGGAAAATACCCTGACTCCTCCTCCAGGATAAACTATCCAAGAGAGTGAAGGATATCATCATGGAAGCTCGCAGGCCTTCCACAAGAAAGGCATATTTAGCAAAATGGAAAAGATTTCACACTTGGAGCACCACAAAGGGAATAGATGCGACAGTGATGAACATGGCACATATCCTGGAATACTTGGCAGAAATGCTCCACAATGGACTGTCTTACTCTTCCATTAAAATTCATGCTTCAGCAACTTCAGCAGAGTACAATACTGATCCACCTGTCTTTTCTCATCCTCTCCTAAGACAGTTTCTAAGAGGAATTAAAAATATCAATCCTCCAAGGGAAACCTCCAGTGCCTACTTGGGACCTTAACTTTGTGTTGGAAAAACTAACTCTGCCTCCCTTTGAACCAGCAGCATCTGCAGAACTACAGTTCCTGTCTTGGAAGACCGCCTTCCTTCTGGCCATAACCTCAGCAGGAAGAGTATCTGAGTTACAGGCCCTCATGGCAGTACAGCCATTTCTTATTTTTCATCAGGACAGAGTATCATTGAGAGCCAATTCTTCATTTATGCCAAAGGTGGTATCCAGGGTCTCGTTAAACCAAGCTATTCACCTGCCTACCTTCTTTCCAAATCCACAAAACAAAGGGGAGAAACTTCTGCACACCCTGGACATACACAGACAGTTGCGCTACTACTTGGACAGAACTAAAAGCTACAGAAAAACTGAACAGCTGTTGGTAGCATATGCTGATGGTGCACAAGGAAAAGCAATTTCCAAGCAGACAATTTCAAAGTGGATAGGGAATTGCTTTCGTTTTTGTTATGCCTTTCATGGAAAAACTGTGCCAGCTAACATTAGACCTCATTCCACCAGAGCCACAGCCACCTCCACAGCTTTCTTAAGAGGGGTGGCTACAAAGGACATTTTAGAAGCTGCTACATGGAGCTCCGTGCATACATTTTCCAAGCATTACAATTTTCCTTTATATTCCAGATCCAGAGCAGG
The DNA here is from genome assembly GCF_019279795.1 of Protopterus annectens. Classification (NCBI taxonomy): domain Eukaryota; kingdom Metazoa; phylum Chordata; order Ceratodontiformes; family Protopteridae; genus Protopterus; species Protopterus annectens. The sequence goes on along the minus strand of NC_056736.1, from coordinate 414,178,913 downwards.
CTTTGCTACGGCAGTCCTGCAGGGCATTTTAGCTACACCATCCTTTACATAGATCCTCCACCCGCAGATTGGCTATGGTATTCTACCCATATGTGATGACTGGCAGATGCATCCTTGAAGGACATATTACAGTTTTGTACCTACCATAAATGTAGATGTCCGATAGGTATGCATCTGCAGTCAGGTTTTCCCTCCCTCCTTCCCCTCTTGGGTATTTATTGGGTACTTTTCCCTCTCATAGCTAGCTGGGGTTATCTATTATGGTGTATTTGTTTTATATATATATATGTATATATTTCTGTGCATGTTTGGAATTTATTGCATTTCTCCAAAATTTTTAGCCTTCCTTGGAGGGCACCTGGCATCTGGGGCAAGAAACAGAGGAAGATGGCGTCGGCTGATGCTTTTATACCCAGGCGCTCTGACGTTGGGGAAAGGGGCGACATCAGCCGACGCCGGACCCAGACTTTGGAATCAGGACAACCCATATGTGATGACTGCAGATGCATACCTATCGGACATCTACATTTATGGTAGGTACAAAACTGTACTTTCCTGGAGTTCATGTAGGATGCAGCCCGGGACACCGTCTGGTCCCATTGATGCTGTGTTTTTTGCTTTGGAGAGGGCAGCTCTTACCTGAGCATCTGAGATGTCAGGGGAGCAGCACTCTGCTGGGATAGATATTTGCCCTTTGGTGGTGGGGAGGGGAGTTTGCTGAACCTGTCAGCTAGGATGTTGGCAATGTCTGTGGGTTCGTGTATTTTTGTCATTTTGGACTAATTCTGAGCATATCTGGGAATTCCCACCCAGGTTCCTAACATAACTAAAGAAAGCCTTGTGATTATCCTTAGTGTCCTGTGCAATTTTTCTCTAAGCTGGCCTTAGACGATTTTATGAGTGCCCATAGTTTTTGCTAATACTGATCAGAGATGCCTTCCCTTTTTGGGATTTTGCTCCATCATGTAGTAGCTTCCTCCTTCTATTGTATAGTTTGTTTATGGCTGGGGTCCACCAGACAGGATGCCTGCCTTTGGAGGATTGGGTCTTGGTTTTATTTGGGATTGCATGATCCATGCATTCCTGAAGGTGTTCATAGAATGCATTTATAAAGGATTCTGCGGTCTGTGCCGTATTTTCTACAGGCCCGGGGGCTTTGAAGGATTCCACCTCTTTTTTGAGGAGTGTGAAATCTGCTTTAGAGAAGATTTTCACTGTGGTTTTCTGGGCAGGGGGTGGGGTCGGGATGTGAATATCCAGTGAGATTAATTTATGGTCTGATCTTACCAGTGAGGGATACACTTCTGGTCTGGAGCATAGAGCCCCCATGTTGGTGATGATCAGGTCCAGTATGATGTCCTTCAAGGATGCATCTGCAGTCCTTACAAATGGGTTGTCCTGTCGTCAGGCAGCCCTTCGGTCGTCCGGATTCCAAAGTCTGGGTCTGGCCTCGGCTGGTGTCGCACTTCACCCGACGTCATAGCTGCAGTTCTTCGGGTATAAAGGCATCAGCCGACGCCATTTTCCTCCATCTTTCTTGCCGCGTGGCGCCCGAAGCAGAAGCTGTTCGCAAGTGCCGGTCGGTCAGAACCAGAGATTACTACTACCGAATACTTCTACTACTACCGAAGACTTCTAAAAAGCTAAGTACCCCGTTGGGGACTCTTTCTTGCCTCAGCCGATGTCAGAAAAAGTGAATAACTGTTTAAATTGTGGGAAACAAATACCTCATAAAGATTTCCACTTGCTTACCTTGCTTAGGCCCAGACCACGACGTAGCAGCTTGTCTAGCCTGTGCTTCTTTCAACCGACGAACGCTTAGGCGTCGGTCTGAATTTGCTGAAGAGTTTTTCGGCCCCGATTTTGCCTATATTATGCCGTCGGATACTCCGACTACGCAAATTTCTAAAAAACGCAAAGAAAAGGACCGAAACCGCGGTTAAGCCAACCGTGAGTGTCTCGGTTTCGGCTGAAACCGAGTCCACGGTTCTTCCTTCAGCCGAAAGCTTGCCACTTACCGAGGCCTCTTCCAGTTTGGCTGAATCTGCTACGGAAATCCCACCTGCTCCTGCAGGTTCTCAGGATTTATCAGATACTATCCCTTTGGATATTTCTACCCCTGCACGTGGAGCTGCTAGGCCTCCTGCATCCATGTCGATTAAGGCCTTTGCCAGGGCTAAAGCAGCAAAAACTACCAAAACTGTGCCTGCTAAGACCCCCTCTCACAGGCCCAGTTCTAGTTCTCAAATGCTTAGTCTTGCAGAGGATCTCATTTCTTTGATCCGGGGATCTCAACCACACCAAGACAGGGCCTCTCACCCACCTCCAGAGAAGAGGACTAGAGTAGAGCCCCCTGAGCCAGTCTCTTCAGATGGCTCCTCTGATGAATCAGATAATACTGACCCTCCAGAGGCCCCCTTCTCTCCTTATGAGGACTCTGATGCAGAAGAGTCCATTCCTTCTGCCTCTTCGCCTGAGGAATTTTCTTTTGGTGAAACCTTGCATGCTATGAGGGAACAATTTCAATGGCAGGGCCAGGATTTTTTAGACTCTAGGAAAAGGCTTAGAACCTTTTTGCATTTGCCACAGTATAGGCCTTTAGCCATTCCTCCAGTACTTACTGTTGTGGATGATGCTTTTAATGATGCTTGTACTGCTCCTGACTCTCTTCCTCCGGCCCCTGCTAAGCCCGATAGGTACTGCAGGGTTCCGGACACTCATTATCATTTGTATAAGGCCCCTTTTGCAGATCCCAAAACTATATCTCAGGGACCCAAGGCTGTAGCAGCTACCTCTACCAAGAACCCCCTCCCCTCTGAAAGGGAATCCAGGGCCTTAGAGAGATGGGGTAAAAAAGTTTACACTTCTGCTACTCTTTCAGCTAGGGCCTTGAACTGTCAATTCCACATGATCCAGTATCAGGAATTTATGTTAGACCAATTAACTAAAAAGCTGTCCTCAGATGAACCATTAGACAAAAAATCTGTTAAGGAAATGGTACATAACATTCAGCAGGTCAGTAATCATTCCTTAAAATGCGGCTATGATGCACTGGAGGCTTCCTTTAGATCAGCCATGACTGGCACAGTGATCAGAAGACATGCATGGTTAAAAGAGCAGGCCTTACCCGACCATGTCAAATCAAAGCTACTAGATGCTCCCATGGACAAGATCAACTTGTTTGGCTCTCCTGCACAACAGGTGCTGAAGAAGATGGAAGAGAAAGCAAAATCTGTCCAGACAGTCAAAGATTTCTTACAGGTCCAACCTCCAAGGTTTAGCAGGAATTGGCCCTCCAAGAATTGGTCCTTTCCAGACACCTCCAGAGCTCAGAGAGGCAGGAATAGGCGATCAAGAGGCAGAGGTCAATCCAGAGGTGCCTACAGGGGACGTCAGTGGCAGGCTAACAACCAACGAGGTACAGCCACAGACACAGCCACCACCACTACTACAGGACAATCACAGTGACTTGGCTCTGGCACCGCCTACCAGGGAACAACTAGAAGCACCCTTAGGCGGGAAGCTAGCCTTATTTTCAGTAAACTGGCATTACATCACAGGAGACAAGTGGATTTTGCAGACAATAGACCAAGGTTACAGGTTTCATTTCCATACTCCTACCAAGGAAGAGAGGAATTCCAAACCTACCTCCAAATCAAAAGACAGAAGCTCTAAAACAAATAACTCACTTACTAAGGATGAGAGCCGTAGAAAAAGTACCATCTATCGAGCAAGGCCAAGGATTTTACTCCAGGCTCTTCCTGGTACCACGAAAAGAAAACAAATGGAGACCTATTCTCGACCTGTCAGCTTTAAACACATACATCATTGTCCCAAAATTCAAAATGCTGACCTTACAGCAGCTTCTTCCCATGTTGGGCAAGGAGTGTTGGCTGGTAACTCTAGATCTCAAGGAGGCATACCAGCTCGTCCCCATACGACCAAATTGCAGAAGATACCTCAGTTTTCTTGCAGGATCAGAGCATTATCAATTCTCAGCATTGCCCTTTGGCTTATCTACTGCCCAGAGTGTTCACGAAATGCCTGGCATCAGTAATTGCTCATTGCAGGCTTCAGGGAATCCAAATCTACCCTTACCTGGACGACTGCCTGTTACAAGCGGACAACAAAAACTAGCTAGCAGAAGACTTGAAAAGGGTCATTTATCTACTGCAAGCCCTGGGATACACAGTCAATACAAAAAAGTCAAGGCTGATACCATCCCAAAGGATAACCTTTTTGGGTGCAGAGCTGGACACATCAAAACAAATGGCATTCCTAACAGTAGAAAAACAGGAGCAACTCCTTCTCTACTTCTTGGCATTAACAAAGCAGAACTGGCTAACAGCAAGAAAAGTCCTGCAAGCCTTGTGTTTCATGGCATCCTGCATAATTTTGGTCCCACATGCCAGGCTACATATGAGAAAGTTACAGTGGTACCTAAGGAATTTATGGTCTCAGCACAAGCACAGCCTAGAAACCCAAATTCCAATAATCCCATGCCTGAAGCAAGAATTCCAATGGTGGGCTCAGGCCTGTCAATCAAACAAAGGACTGCCCTTCCACAGCACTCAACCCAGCCAGACCATCACAACGGACGCCTCAGACCTCGGTTAGGGGGCCCACATGCTGGACAAGTGCATACAAGGCTTATGGACTCAAGACCAGCTGCACCTACACATAAATCAAAAGGAAATGCTGGCAGTAAAACTGGCAATCCAGACATTCAGACCATTTCTTCGACAAGGTCAACTGTTAATAAGGACGGACAACACCACAGTTATGTGGTACATCAACAAACAAGGAGGCACACATTCGTACCCTCTATGTCGGATGGCAATGGACCTCTGGAATGTGGCCCTGAGCTACAACATTGTTACAAGCAATTTTTGTACCAGGAAAAGAAAACATTCTAGCAGACATACTAAGCAGAACTACCACAGATGCCCACGAATGGATGCTGCATCCGGACATCTTCAAAACCATTACAAGAAAATGGGGGCTACCAGAAATAGACTTATTTGCATCCCCACGCAATCACCAACTGAAGAAATTCTGCACAAGGACGTACCACCCACTTGCTTGGAGAGTGGACTCCCTATCCTTCAGTTGGAAAAACCTGACAGCATATGCATTCCCACCACTTCCTTTGATGCACAGGGTGCTATTGAAGATCAAAGAGGACCGTCCAAGGATCATCCTGATAGCTCCAGCCTGGCCAAGACAACATTGGTATCCATTACTGAGGAGCATGTCTCGGGAACAAATATGGCCTCTACCCCTAGTTCCCTTGCTGTTGACACAGAACAACTACAACACCCTGCATCCAAACCTGAAAACACTGCAGCTGACTGCCTGGAACATTGCATAAGACCAAATAACCCAAATTTATCCCAAAGGGTCAAAGACATTATCTTGGAGGCTCAGACCCTCAACAAGAAAAATTATTCAGCAAAATGGAAAAGATATCACATTTGGAGTACTGCAAAAGGAGAAAATGTGTCACTGGTAAACATAGCCAACATCCTGGAATACTTGGCAGAGCTCTTCCACAACGGCCTGTCCTATTCTTCCATTAAGATTCATGCATCAGCTATTTCAGCAGAATACGACTTGGATCCTCCAGTCTTCTCACATCCTCTACTCAGGCAGTTTCTGAGAGGAATTAAAATGTAAAACCACCTAGGAAGCCACCATTGCCAGCATGGGACTTGAACTTTGTGCTAGAAAAGTTAACACTCGCTCCTATCCCACCAGCAGCAACAGCAGAATTATAATACTTATCATGGAAAACTGCTTTCCTGCTTGCAATCACTTCAGCAAGAAGGGTATCTGAGCTACAGGCATTAATGGCAGTACAGCCCTTCCTGATCTTCCATCAAGATAGAGTGTCCATGAGAACAAATCCTACGTTTATGCCAAAGGTGGTTTCCAGAGTATCTTTAAATCAGGCTATTCACCTACCTACATTCTTCCCCAACCCACAGAACAGGGGAGAAAGACTGTTGCATACCTTGGATGTACATAGACAATTACGCTACTACCTGGACAGGACCAAGGGCAATAGAAAAACTGACCAGCTACTGGTAGCATATGCAACAGGAATGGAAGGAAAAGCAATTTCAAAACAGACAATCTCCAAGTGGATAGGAAATTGCATTAGATTTTGTTACTCCTACCATGGGAAGAAAACTCCAGAAAACATCAGGCCTCACTCTACAAGGGCTACAGCCACTACCACAGCTTTTCTTCGAGGAGTGGCTACCAAAGACATTTTAGAGGCTGCTACTTGGAGCTCCGTGCATACATTTGCCAAGCATTATAATCTACCTTTATATTCCAGATCCCGAGCAGGTTTTGCCACTGCTGTTTTGCAAGGGATCTTAACTACACCATAATCTTATTTCTCCTCCACCCCCAGTTTGGCTATGGTATTCTACCCATTTGTAAGGACTGCAGATGCATCCTTGAAGGACATAGTACAGTTTTGTACCTACCATAAATGTAGATGTCCGATGGGCATGCATCTGCAGTCAGGATTACCCACCCTCCTTCCCCTCTGTGGTACTCCTAGGGTATTTGCCCATCTTGTAGCTAGCTGGGGGAATCTGTTATGGTGTATTTGTTTGTATATATGTACATACATGCTTATTTTTGTTTACTGTCTACTATTTGGAACCATTTGCATTTATCCAAATTTAGCCTTCCTAGAGGGCACCTGGCATCTGGGGCAAGAAACACTGAGGAAAATGGCGTCGGCTGATGCCTTTATACCCGAAGAACTGCAGCTATGACGTCGGGTGAAGTGCGACACCAGCCGAGGCCAGACCCAGACTTTGGAATCCGGCCGACCGAAGGGCTGCCTGACGACAGGACAACCCATTTGTAAGGACTGCAGATGCATGCCTATCGGACATCTACATTTATGGTAGGTACAAAACTGTACTTTTTCCCCTCTTGTGGGAGTGATAACAAGTTGTTCCATAGCATTTGAGCTTATAAATTCTAGGAACCTTTGGGCTAGGGTGTTGGAGCTAGAGTAATGCTCCCAGTCTATGTTTGGGTAGTTGAAGTCGCCCAATGTAATGGTGTTTGGAGAGACCTTCATATTTTTCAGTGTTCTCAGGAAGGCCGAGTGGGGTTCCTGGGGTTGGGAGGGTGGTCTGTAGCAGGCTATAAACTGGAAGGCAGTTTTACCCACTGTTAGTTGCACATGGATAGTCTCTGATGATTCGTGCTGTGCCACCAACCTGGAGGTGTGGGTATCTTTGATGAATATTGATGATCCCCCTCCTTTTGTGGTTCGGTCCAAGTTTTGGGGCAGAAAAGCATGGTATGAGGTATAACCTGGTAGTGCTGGGGTGCTCTCGGGAGCCTTGAACCAGGTTTCTGTTACTGCACAGATATCGATGTTCTCCATGCTAAGGAGAGTTTTGAGTGCGTGCATCTTGAGGTTTAGACTTCTGGCGTTTGAGTAGCATTACTCTTAGTTTCTTATCCCTTGTGATACCTATGGAGGTGGGTTTGTCTTTTGAGCCTTGCCTAAAAAAGGCAGTAATGGGGGTGGCAAGAGCCTTTGCCAATATCCGAAAGCCCAGGGGTGACAGGTGCAAGCCGTCCCTAGCGAAGCATCGTGGCTTGTCGAGCATGTCATCCCAGGCTGACAGGCATTGGATCCCCTTTGAATGACACCAATACTTAAGCCAATTGTTGAAATTTATCATCTTGTCTTCATATTGTGGCATCATTCTTGGTGTGGGTAAGATGCTACTCAAGGTCAGGGTCATACCGGCCTGGGCTACATGCTCAGAGAGCTCATCTATGTCTCTTTTCATGTAGTCCAGGGAGGTACATCTCAGGTCATTCATACCAGCATGGACAATGACTGAGTGATACAGTCAGCTCACAGTGGCCTTCTCCTTGTTCAGCCTGGTGAGCGGGACATCGGTGTGCCTTACGATAGTCACCTATTACAAGAGTATCAGGCGTGTTGTTTAGCCTTAAGGGCTGTGACTGTTCGGCACACTGGCTTTGTGAGCTATGTGTTGCACGTGTTTTGTTTTGGGGTAGCGGTTGCTTGGGTGTCTGCTTTGGAGGTCTCTGCTGCTTAGGCAGATTTTTATTTAGAGCCTCCGAGTATGTTTTTATGTGTTTATGTGTTTGGTTTTCTGTCGTGGTGGGTCTATGTGAGACCGGAATTGTAGTGAGTGTGGTTTCCTTCTCCTCCTGACTGGTTACGCCAGTACTGAGCTGAGAGAGCTTATGACTGAGTCATATTTGTACTTGCCTTGGAGTGACCTGAGAGCTCTTGGCATTTGGGGCAAGAAAAACTGATGTAATGGCGTTGGCTGCCTGTTTTATATCCGTGACGACCTGACATCATGGAAGAGGCGACAGCATCCAACGCAGAAATCCCAAGACTCTGGTATTCGGGAAGACTGATGGCTACTTGCAGACAGATAACGCAAGTGTGTTGACTGCAACAGTGAATACACTCTAACATCTACATTTATGGTAAGTGTACACAACTGTACTTTGGTTGTGTACTTGGGAGCCGTACATATATCTTCCCATTGTTTTCTTGTAAGTTGTTTTTTTCAGTCTCTCTCTCTCTCTCTCTCCAATCTTTTCTAACCTCCTGTTGCTATAGTTATATAATATTTTATATGCCCTAACAGTTATCTTTTTTTTTTTTTGTTTTTTTAATGGCTGCATCTGTTTTATATTCAACTAAAACCTATACCAGAGCAGGTCTTTCACTTAAAATTCTCCTATAACTTTCTGTCTGCCTCTACGCTGGAATCAAGCCCTGGTACGGAAGGCAGGCTATAGTCTGCAGTCCAAAAGTCTTCTTGGCCTTGTCCTTCTCTATTACTTGTCCCGTTTGAGTTATTTGCTCCCAATATCTTGGTTCCTTTGCCAGGCTTCTCAAAAGAATTCCATCCCCCTCTTGCCTGTTTTCTGTACCCCTACTTGCAGTCATCCCTATTGGCAAAATTTCCTTTTTCCATTTTTGTATCCGTTTAGTTCTTAGAATGATTTTCTTATTATCTTGTCTACTTGTTGGTCGAAGGCCAGATTACTGTCTTACATATGTTTCCATATCCCTGACTATCGTCTGTGGATATGAGTGTTGCACTGGATTATGAAGTAAAATTTGCTAGAAGTTCCCACATGCTGAGATCTGAAGTTGATTACTGTTGTTGGGCTGTGTGGTTGTAGACAGTTCCCACCAATGTTTAGTTAAAGCTTTCTTTCATGTAGCTGAACATATCACAGATCATAATGGATGCTTTGGTGGTGTAGGAATTCACTTTGAGTTTACCTCATTTGCTGAGTTTTAGGACTGTGTGCTGCTAGACCTAACCTGTCAATCCTTCAGTGTTATGTAGCTGCTGATTCAGAAGCTGTATGCTCTTAGGCTACCTGAAATGAGACACTCCAAATAACATGCTTGCCCCTCAGTGAAGTGTTTCTCCCTATTTCTGCTTGATGCAGCAGGTTAGGGAGGGAGATGACATGGTTTGCATTTTCCATCCCATCATACTGGAGGTTACAGTGTACCTTCTTTCTGATTCCGTTCATAATTACAGAATTTGGAGAAGAAAGACCAAAACTCGCTGTCGTTTGATGACCATAATGGTGTGTCTTTAGACAGTCTAGCCTTTGGTGGTACACAAGGCCCTTCCTCTGTAGTAGCCAAGGATATCCCCCATGACTTGAGTGACAGCCACCTGCGTCTCCGAGACTGGCTTCTGAAATGCCCAAAACAGCTTCTGCTTCCTTGTCCTCTTTTATACACCATTTGTGAAACAGCCTTTTAGTCTTCAAGCTACAGCTTCTTGAAACACTGTAAATGAGGTGTACAGTTCTGGGACAGTGCAGGATTCAGGAGCAGTAGTCTTCCAGGGTATTCTTGGAGAGCGCACCCTCAGTTTTGAGAAGAGATGTGGGAGTCCTGTTTCCACATATGTTATGGCTTTTGCTGCATCAGGGATCCATATGAAGAACAAAGTACAGTTATATGTGAGGCTTACTGTAGCAGTTGCTGTGTAAGTGGGGTCACAATTACAGTACAAACTCCCACCCTCTCTTTTCCATAGGAATTCTTCCTTTTCAGTCTTCCACACTAAAGCCATGCATGTCATGGTATGGCACCACAAGGGGCAGTCGTATATATAGTGTGTTTAACTATGTTGCACTTTCCCCCCTCCCCCCAAGTTTCTCATTAAAACAACTGACAGTGGCATACAGTAATTATACTTTTATGTAAGGCATGCACCTTCTACCGTTGAAGAAACAACCATATTGTAAGCTTTGCCATCATGCCAGACAGGATTTTTTTGAGTGCTGGAGGGAAAAAAACAGTTGCCTAAGACAATTAGAAGTCTATTTGTTGACTGCTCTAAGTCTCTTCCTTGAAGATCTGCTGGTATAGTAAGTACTTTATACAGCTCTACTGTCTTGACTAATGTTGGGAAAATGTGTTTGATGGTTTTTCACAGCTTTGTCAGTGTAGTATGCATTACACGTGTGTGTGTGTGTGTGTGTGTGTGTGTGTGTGTGTGTGTGTGTGTGTGTGTGTGTGTGTGTGTGTGTGTGTGTATATATATATATATATATATATATATATATATATATATGTGTGTGTATTATATATATATATATATATATGTGTGTGTGTGTGTGTGTAATTTTAAAGGACAGAATGAGTTACCTTTTAGTAGTTTACAAATCATTACAAACCTCCTCCTTTGAAGCCTTACATTGCTGTAGTGCATTTAATCATAGTACATTGAGTCTGCTCAGTATTTGACATGTGTAAATGTATCCTCAGACAAATATGGCCGGTAATCAGTTCCTGTCTTGTATGTTTTCCAGTCCAGTGTGTATAGATGCAGTGATACTAGGCTGTCTTCCACGTGTTGTTGATTAAACTGCCAACTGTTCATTTATTTGAATAAATTACTTAAACATTTAACACTGATTTTTGTTTAATTTCCTTGATCTGTTGTCAATTTTCATTCATTCCTCAACTCTTGGGTTCTGATCCGATCCTCGGATCTGAGACTGCGGTTTATGCTAGCTTGTGAATCACTGAAAGCTCTTGATGCCCTAATCCCTAATATACCTCAGATTTCATTTGCCGCCTTGCGAGTACAGATGTGGTCACTGCTTCTGCTCAAGAGTTGGTAGTGTTTTTTTAGGTACTGAGAGTCATTTTCTGCGTTTTTATTTCTAGAACTTCTTTTAAAACCCTGCTTGCACTTTTTCCTCTTGTTTCCCACTAAATAATTTTTCAACTATTTGTGTACACTATCCTTTGCCATTGTTGGTAATTACATTTTTCTGTACTATAAGTACATTTTTAAATACCATTGTTGGCATTTTCTGTTATATTTTTCTCTAACTTTTTGTATTCTTTAAAAAAACTATTTCCAAATCTTCCTACCTTCACAATAATGGCTGAGGAAACCCTTGAGATTCAAGAAATGTATGGCCTGTGGCCACAAAATTCCTTTATCTGATATGCGTTCTAAATGCATTTTATTGTCTAGGCCCTTCACATCTTGATTCCAGCTGTGATAAATGTAAAGGATATAATCCCAGGGCCCTTATTGATAGACATAGTAAGCTGATTCTCAGAGGCTTGGCTGCCTTTAAATCATCTACTTCTACGACATTTTCTGGGGCTCAACCCCCCCCCCACCAAAATAACAAGAAAATGGATTCTAGGAAGCATTCCCCAGAACCAACCACTTCATCGGCTCCAGGTTCAGAACTTCCTAAGAAACTCGCTAAGACTTTGGATCCTTGCTCCTCAGATGCAGAAATCAGGAAAGAGAAATCTCCTCTGATCCTATCACCACTCTTGGCTCCAGATCAGATTACATCCAGATAGTCTTCTGCTTTTTTGCAATGCTCGCCAATACACCAGCACTCTAAGCCATCATCAACAGCATCCTCAACCTGTTCTTCCAAAAGCTTGACCAAAGCTGACGTGGACAGAATGATGAAGTTTCAATACAGATACAAGTGGGGGTTCTCCCAGCCCCAACCACATCGGGGTCTGGATACAAACCCCCCCCCCCCCCACTTGCTACTTCTCTGATCCGACCTATGGTAGCTGTGTTGTCAGATTGGAAGATCCTGGAGTCATTCGTATCGGAGTCATTCGTATCGGATCTGAAGATACTGTTATCTTTGACTCCATTAATGTCTCTGGGTGGACTGTCTCCAAGTGCCTCAAAGCTGGACGACTCTTGGACCATAGCATTGGTGGCTGCTCTGAGGTGTGGGAGTCAACACTGAAGTTGTTGGAGCCATCTCTTCCCCTTGGAGCCTCTATATTGGACAGCTTGGCTCCAACCCCCTACTTTAGTGCTTTGCCTTCTGGGAGGAAGGAATTTTCAGCCCTTAAGCATGTTCTTTCGGAGCAGTCGGTTTCTTTTTCTCCAAGGCTTTCAGCATTCGAAGTAGTGGAAAGAGCATTCTCTACTCTAGAGCTCAAATTTCTCTACTTTCTTTGACTCCAACTACCTAGCCCATTCTTTGTGTCTTAAGTCTCAATCATCCTTGCGACAAGGCCATCCAGCCCAGGTAAGTCTTCAGGATACCCAACAGGGTGTAATGATTTTTTCCTGACACTTCTCTGGAACATCCCACTGAAGAGGCTCCTAGGAAGAAAAAGTGCAAAAGGAGGCATTTGGACTCTCCTTAAAAGTCAGTCACGGAAAATGCTGACTTCAGTGAGGGAGTAGGGTCACCACCTGATGGCATCTCATTTGGAGACATTCTGGGACTCCTAAAGCAAAAGAGTGGTTGGTCTCCGGTAACCCTTTTCAAAAGGAGTCTGTATTCCTGGAGGCTTTTGGTGTAGGCCTGTGTACCTCTTGGATGACTCCTGCTGATGAGCTCATTGATTTGGTCTTTCTGTGGACATGGAAGGAGCCCCATACCACTGAGCCAATCCTCAAGAGACCAGACACGATCCTGGAACCACCTAAGGACATAACTTTCTAGAACAAGGCAGTACTGGTTGATGCCATGGTTGTAGCGGCTGCCACCAAAAAAAGAACTAGCAGAAGTTCCTCTGTCCACCACCCCCCCCCCCAACAGGGAGTCTAGGGCGATGGACAGATTTGAGAAGTATGTTTATGCTTCAGCGACCTTTGCTCTCCAGTCGCTGAACTATCTGGCACACCTCACAAGACTCCAGAGGGATTTGATAAAGGAACTATCCAATTACCTCTCTGGGGCCAAATCCTTCAAGGCAGAGAGCACAGTTGCCTTGCAGTTACTACCCTTCAATCAATTTCCAATTCATCTGTGAGGCATATCTTTCACTCAGCAGAGGGTAACTCATGGGCAGCAAGTTCAAGTATTTCCATTAGAAGGCATGCCTGGATGCGCTTGTGTGACTTTCCGGTACCTTTCAAAGCTTCCTTCGTCAATGCTCCCTTTGATGGAAGCTCCTTATTTGGCCCCAAGGTGAAAGATGCTCTCTAGGTGTGAGCAATAAGGTAAAACCCTGCCTGTTGTGAGTGTGTTTTTTGACCCCTTGGTGTACATTTTGTAGCAATCAGCGAGGCATTCGAAAAATGTGATTCAAGAATTCCCAGGGTCCCTTCCAAGGTCCATGTGGAGAAAGTTCCCCAGGGACAGAGGGAGGAACTCTAATGGAAGACTCCACCCTCACAGCAGAAGAGGTCCACAGAATCAATGATCTAGAGATATGTTCTCTGACAAATCTTACAAACTCTCCTGAAAGGAAGCCCGACTGCCCATCTCTGGAGGAAGTCAGGTGAGTTGCTTATCCCTGCACCAGAGAGCCTGGCTGGAAATTACAAAAGATTCATGGGTGCGGAGGATAATATCTAGAGCTTTATATCATGCCATTTTCCCATCCACCTCCCTTTGGTTTCAGAGAAAGTCCCCTATGTTCCACCCAGTCAGAGGGAAATAGCAGCACTAGAAATAAACAAGCTGCTAGAAGAAGAGTCATCTATTAGGTTCCTCCCAAACCAGAAAGAGTCCAGAACTTATTCAAGATTCTTTTTAATGCCAAAGAAAACGGGACTGGAGAACAATTTTGGATCTCTGCAACCTAAATCAGTCTGTTCAATACACAAAGTTCTGGATGGTCACAGTTCAGTCCAGTCTGCCTTTTCTGCACAAGGACAATTGGATGTGGTCGATAGATTTTCTGAACTCGTTTTATCATATCAAAATGAACAGGCAGGCCAGGCGATATGTATGCGTTCAGCTGGGAGCCAGTCATTACCAGTTCAGAGTTCTGCCCTTTGGTCTCACCACAGCCCCTAGGGTGTTTCCCAAGTGTATGGCAATAGCGGTAACTCACTTGAGACTACAGCAATTCTGGGTATTTATCTACACAACTGGCTCATTGCCACTCTGACTAGACATCAACTGATCCATATTCAGGATTATGTACTCCAATTATGCTCCCATCTGGGCATTTCAATCAGCTACAGCAAATCTCATCTGGAGCCAACAGAGAAATTAGAATTCATCAGTGCCTCATTCAATACAATCACACAAACAGGATATCTCGCTTTCTCAAGAGTTCAAACTATTCAGTTCCAGGTAAGAAAGATCATCCAAAACTTTTTCAGTTTCATCTCGTTTAATTCTTCAAGCTTTAGGATCCATGTCATTAGCAATCTTCCTAGTAACATTGTAAGGTACCATGTCAGAGATGTTCTTCGTGTTTCACTGTTGCAGTCATTACAGTTGGGTTATCCTGCTGGCAGGCTACCCTCAGTTGGCCTGAATTCCAAAGTCTAGGTCCGGCATCGTTTGCTGTCACCTCTTCCCTGACGTTAGTGTGCCAAGGGTATAAAAGATGCAGCCGACGCCATTTTCTTCAGTCTTTCTTGCCGTGCGGCGCCCAAAGCAAAAGCAGTTCGCAAGTGCCGGTCGGCCGACTCCTGAGATTTTCGTCTTCGAATTTCAGATCCGAAGTAGTCACTAAAAGCTAAGTACCCCTTTAGGGAAACTTTTTTCTTGCTCCAGACCGATGTCAGAAAAAGTTAATAATTGTATTTCTTGTGGGAAACAAATACCTCATAAGGACTTATTTTTACTGTATTCCTTGCCTAGGCCCTGACCACGACATTGCTGGTTGTCGGTTTTGTGCTAGATTTAACCAACGCACTATTACGCGTCGGTACGATTTTGCATTTCACTATTTTGGCAGAAGATTTAACTATACAATGTCGGATAGCCATCCAACTTTCGGAATTCACAAGAAACACAAGGAAAAGGACAGGCATCCGAGGTTCAAAACCGACGACGAGGCGGCTTCTAAGCCAGTCGCCGGTTCTCAGTGAGGCACCTTCGCAGCCCCTGACAACCGCTACTTTAGACTCGCAGGCCGATACCGACACCCACGTGGAGTCGACCAGGCCGCTGGAAGCTCCAGGTATTGGACCTTCGGAAACTATTCCCTCAGATGGGTCCGGAGCCGCTGAGCAGGCATCGGCTTCTGAGGGTATTTTCAGACCTACTCAATTATATGCTAAAACGACTTCAGCTTCAAAGGCAAAGACTAAAGCACCTTTAAAGACAAAGAAACAAGTACAACAGCCTCATGGACAGGCCTCCATGCCTAAAAAACAGATGCTGAAAATGGCCGAAGACCTAATTACTTTGATCAGGGGTTCCCAGCCCCCTCCTGATAAGAGGCCTAGGCAAGAGACAGAATATTAATCTTCAGATCAGGTTTCCATTTCATCTGATTCCTCTTCTGATCAGGAATACTGTCTTCCTCCCTATGAAGATTCTGATGCTGAAGAATCAATCCCTTCAGCCTCTCCTCTTGAGGATTATTCTTTTGGGGAAACTTTACATACCATGAGGGAGCATTTCCACTGGGAGAGCCAAGATTATTCAGAATCTAAGAAAAGGCTCAGGGACTTCTTTTACTACCACAACACAGGCCCCTAGCTATTCCACCTGTGTTTAGATGTTTTAGATGATGCATTTTCAGAGTCCAGTCTGACCCCTGACTCCTTACCTCCAGCTCCTGTTAAGCCGGACAGGTACTACAGGGTTCCTGACTCTCATAAATTCCTTTTCAAAAACCCTGCTGCTGACCCAGAAACTATCTCTCACAGTCCCAAAGGGGTCAAGGCTTCCACTGCAAAAAACCCTACTCCCTCTGACAGGGATTCTAAGGCACTGGACAGATGGGGAAAAAAAGATTTACACTTCTGCTACCCTGGCTATAAGGGCTTTAAATTGTCAGTTTCATATGCTCAAATATCAGCAATATATTATGTCACTGCCTAAACAGAAAATGTTGATAAATTCTGAATGTGCAGAAAACAAAGAAATGCAGGAATTATTGCATGCAGCTGAACAAGTTGGAAAGCATACTTTGCAATGTAGTTTTGATTCTCTGGAGGCCTCCTGCAGGGCCGCAGTTATGGGTTCTGTCATTAGGAGGCATGCTTGGTTAAAGGAACAAAATCTTCCTGATCATGTTAAAGCAAAACTATTAGATGCTCCATTACAGCATGATGCTTTGTTTGGTGTTAAAGCAGAAGAGGTGTTAAAGAAAATGGTTGACAAAGCTAAATCTATGAAAACAGTCAAGGATTTCTTACAGGTACAGCCACCAACATTTAGCAGACACTGGCCTACAAAGAATTGGTCCTTTCCAGTGTCAGACAGGCCACAAAGGGGCAGATACAGACGCCCTAGAGGCAGATCCCAGCCCCAAGGTTCGTACAGGTCTAAACAATGGGGTGCTTCTACCTCCAAAACTGGAGAAGACAAATCACAGCCATACAGGGAACAGTCCCAATGACTTCCCCTTGCCTGCGCTAAGCACTTACCTTCTGGCAGCACCTTTAGGGGGAAAACTAGCAATTTTTCTCAAAATTGGCACATAACCCAGGACAAATGGGTCTTAAACATAGTGTCACAAGGCTACAAGTTTCACCTCCATACCCTGCCAAGGGCAAACGGTTGGCCAGACCTGCCAAAACATCAATGGGCAGAGGCACAAAAACAAGTCTTAACCCTCATGGACATGAGGGCCATTCAACAAGTACCAGAGCAAGAGCAGGGACAAGGGGTTTTATTCAAGACTGTTCTTGGTGCCCAGAAAGGACAAAGCCTAGAGACCAATACTGGACCTATCTATTCTAGACACATATCTGGATATTCCAAAATTCAAAATGTTGACTCCAGCAGTTTCTGCCCATGTTGGGCAAGAATGCTTGGCTTGTGACTTTAGATCTAAGAGAGGCATACCTGCATGTCCCAATCAAACATGCAGAAGATACCTCAGATTCAAAGCTGGCTTAATGCACTACTAATTCTTTGCACTGCCCTTTGGCTTATCTACTGTGCCCAGGGTCTTCACAAAGTGCATGGCACCAGTAATTGCATTCTGCAGACAGAGGAATACAAATATATCCTTACCTGGACGACTGCCTCATTCAAGCAGAGAACAAGGACATTCTACTACAGCATCTGGCGTTTGTAAAGAGATTACTACCATGCCTAGGGTACACACTCAACGAAGATATATCAAAACTAGTACCCTCTCAAGAGATAATATTCCTGGGTGCAAGCTTAAATACAACTGCCCAGATGGCTTATCTCATGCCAGACAAACAAAGGCAACTGACTATCTATTTAAAACTGTTGGCAAGAAAGGCCCAGTTATCTGCAAGAAAAATTCTGCAGGCTTTGGGCTTCATGGCATCCTGCATTCTACTAATTCCATATGCAAGACTGCATATGAGGAAACTTCAATGGTACTTAAAAAGTGTTTGGACTCAACATTGCCACAGCCTGGAAACAATAGTTACTTTCATTCCCTGCCTGCAGCAGGAGTTTCGATGGTGGGCGAAGGCCTGTCACCAGAACAAGGGACAGCCATTCACTCTACCCCTAGCCACACAGACATTAACAACGGATGCATCGGATTATGCCTGGGGAGCCCACATGGCAGGAAAACGTATTCAAGGCACATGGTCCACAAACCAAATGCATCTACATATCAATCAAAAAGAGATGCTAGCTGTTCAAAATGCCCTGACAGCCTTCACGGACCTACTTCATCTGGGACAACTTCTGATAAAGACAGACAACACCACGGTCATGTGGTATATAAACAAGCAGGGAGGCACTTATTCTTACCTCCTTTGCAGACTAGCCATGACTTTGTGGGACACAGCATTGACTTACCAAGTACATCTGCAGGCACAATTCCTGCCAGGAAAGATAAATACTCTGGCAGACGAACTAAGCAGAAACCTCATGGATCCCCACGAGTGGAAATTGGATCCACAAGTCTTCAGCATGGTAACAAGGAAATGGGGATGCCCGGACATAGATCTATTTGCCTCACCTCACAACTGCCAACTAAAGAGATTCTGCACAAGGACTTATCACAGACAAGCATGGAAGGTGGATGCCCTGTCTTTCAGCTGGAAAAAGTTAACAGTGTATGCCTTTCCTCCTCTGCATCTCCTCCCCAAGGTACTCCTAAAGGTCAGAGAGAAGCCAAAAATGGTACTGATTGCCCCAGACTGGCCACGCCAGTACTGGTATCCAATCCTAAGGAACTTATCTCAATGCCCAGCCTGGACCTTACCTCAAGTGCCTCATCTACTGTCCCAGCAGAACAATCAAATCCTGCGCAGCCAACTCAAGACCTTAAATCTGGCAGCATGGCGGATAATGTAGTCCTACAAAACACACACCCTCACTAAAGCGGTGATGGATGTCATTTTGGAGGCCAGGAGGCCTAGTACTAGAAAATCCTATGCTGGAAAATGGAAGAGATTCTGTGCTTGGAACCAGGCACAAGGAATTGACACAGCTGTACCAAATATTCCTCAGATTTTGCAATACTTGACTGAGATGCTGGACAAAGGCCTATCCTTTTCATCTATAAAAATCCATGCCCCTGCCATTTCAGCTCATTACAATACAGAGCCACCAATCTTTTCTCATCCTTTATTAAGGCAGTACCTCAGAGGGGCCAAAAATGTAAGGCCTCCAAGAAGATCATCAATACCTGCATGGGACCTCAATTATGTCTTGGAAAAACTCACCCTGCCTCCTTTTGAGCCAGCCGCTACAGCTGATATAAAGTTTTTATCTTGGAAAACAGCTCTGCTCCTAGCAATAACTACTGCAAGACGAGTCTCAGAGCTACAGGCACTCATGGCTGTGGAACCTTTTATCATTTTTCATCCAGACAGGGTTTCTCTGAGGACAAACCCGACATTTATGCCTAAGGTACTGTCCAGTGTGGCCCTTAACCAAACTATTCATCTGCCTACCTTTTATCCAAACCCACAGAATAAGGGGGAGAGAATTCTGCATTCTTTGGATATACACAGACCACTACGCTTCTATTTGAACAGAACAAAGCTTTCAGAAAGACAGAGCAATTACCAGTGGCATATGCTGCAGGATCACAAGGAAAGGCTACCTTAAAGCAGACCGTTTCAAAGTGGATAGGCCACTGCATTCGTTTCTGCTATTCACAACATGGCATGCCAGTACCTAAGGGCATTTGGCCACATTCCATTAGAGCAACAGCCACTTCAGCAGCCTTCCTCAGGGGAGTAACAACCAAAGACATTTTAGAGGCTGCTACTTGGAGTTCAGTGCACACCTTCACAAAGCATCATCACTTACCACTCTACTCTAAATCCAGGGCAGGCTTTCCCACTGCAGTTCTGCAAGGCCTAATAGCCGCTCCTAATACTATTTAGCTCCAGCCTCCCAACCTTAGCTTTGGGATTCAACCCAATTGTAATGACTGCAACAGTGAAACACGAAGAACATAGTACAGTTGTGTACACTTACCATAAATATAGATGTTCGAGTGTATTCACTGTTGCAGTCCAGGTTACCCACCCGCCATCCCCCATTTCTTTGCTGGAACTTATCTGTACTTCTCTATTCTATACAATCTATGTGGTGTATTTGCTTGTAGATGAACGCAAAATATATACTTTGGTGCATGCATGTTTTATTAACATATTTTTAGGCTACCCTTTTGGGAGCACCTGACATCTGGGGCAAGAAAAACTGAAGAAAATGGCGTTGGCTGCATCTTTTATACCCCTGGCGCACTGACGTCAGGGACGAGGCAACAGCAGCCGACGCCGGACCTACACTTTGGAATTCAGGCCGACTGAGGGTAGCCTGCCAGCAGTATAACCCAATTGTAATGACTGCAACAGTGAATACACTCTAACATCTACATTTATGGTAAGTGTACACAATTGTACTTTCTTCAGTGGACACTGGCAACCCAGTGGTCTATTTTCACTATTCCTTGCCCACTTAGTTAAAAGTAACTCAGGCTTGCAAGAAATATCTTCTATATCTTCTATGGTGGATGCACTCCAGTCAAGTGTAAGAAGGACACCCCTTTGTTCTCCCCCAACCCAAAGCCATAGTGCCCACAGACAGCTCTCAGATTTGGGTGGGGGGCACTTTCTTGTAAGGACAGTCCAAGACACATGGTCCCCACAAAAAGGCCAGCATGCATATCAGTGTCCTGGAAATGAGAGCTGTCCTACTAGTGTTGCAGGTCTTCTAAGACCCTCTCCCCACTGAGACTATTGCGATTCAGATGGACAATGTGTCAGTGGTCTGGTACGTCAACAAACAAGTGGGAGCCAAATCTTATCCCCTGTGTCAAGAAACTTTGAGTGTGTGGCAATGGGCGATATCATCCAATCGATTTGTGATAGCAGCATGCACTCCAGGGAAGTCCAGCGTGATTGCAGACAAGTTGAGCAGATCTAATCTAATGCCTCACGAGTGGTCTCTCAACATGAAGGTGGCAGAGAAAATATTCCGTCGATTGTGTCAACTGTGCTGTGACCTTTTCGCATCCCCCCCTCAAGTGCAAGCATGTTCTTTGCCCTCATCCACCCACCGAGAGAGTAACCGAGAGATGCTGCACTTCACGACTGGCCCACCAGTCTCCTTAATGTTTACTCCCTTACCCTTAATACCCAAATTTCTTCAGAAAGCGTCTTGATTGAAGAGCACAGTAATCCTCATTGCTCCTTATCGACCTAAACAGATCTGGTTGCCCTTCCTTTGGCCTCAATTTACTCATCCTGCTTGGTTTCTGGATCCAACTCCAGACCTTCTGTCTCACCTGACACTAAATTGACTTAATTCATTCCAGCCCTAAAGTTGACTGCATGGTTTCTCCAGTACCATTGATTGGTAGGCAGCTCAGGCTCTCCTCTCCGGTCTGTCACATCCTTTTATCACCACACAAAGCTTCCACTAGGAAACTGTACAAAAGCAAATGGAAAGTTGGTCACCGCAAATACAATTGGATCCTTTTTCCACACTTATACCTAAAGTTCCGGACATTTTAGCCTGAATTTTCAGTGAAGGAACTAGCTCTTGTACTGTTAAAGTACAGTTAGCTGCCATCTCCAACTATCCTATAGGAATAAGTAATTCATCTCTAGTGTCCTCCAAACTTTGCAAAGCTTTTATAAGAGGAACTTTTCTCCTTAGACCTCCAGTTAAAGATCCTATTCCCCCTTGGGATTTAAACATAGTCTTGCAAGCTCTAACCCAGTTCCCATTTGAGCCTTCAGCTGAAATGGAGCTAAAATTTCTAACCTGGAAAACTATATTTTAGTAGTTATTACTTCTGCCAGAAGAGTTTCAGACTCACAGGCCTTGTTTTCTAGCCCTCCTTATTTGATTTTTCATAAAGGTAAAATATCCTTGAGAACCAGTCCTTCCCTTCCCCCTAAAGTGGTGTCAGAATCTAATAATCAATCAAGCTATCAAACTGTTAGTCGTCTTTCCAAATTTCTCAAAGGAGAGGGTATATTACATCTATTGGATGTTCATAGACATTGCATTCTCACTTACATTAAATGAAAATTTTAGGGAAACAGCTTAACTGTTTGTGTCGTTTTCAGATCCAAAATTGGGCAAATTAGTTTCCAAAGTAACATTAGCTAAATGGTTGACTGCCTGTGATACCTTTATTTACACTAAATTGGGCATGTCCTTACTCAAACCACCAAAAGCACTTTCTACATGATCCATAGCTGCTGCTTCAACTTTTTTTTGTCTAGATCTTCTCTAGATGATATTTGTGCCACCACAACTTGGACTAATCCTCATACCTTTATTTCTCATTACAAATTAGATCTGGTCTCTACTGCGGTGGTGGTGCTGTGGTAGCGTTGTCACCTCATAGCAAGATGTTGTCCCACTCGATTCTCAGCTAGAGCGTCTTCTGTGGGGAGGCATATGTGAGTGGGGCGTGCCTTCGTTGAAGGCTGTGCGTCAGGGCTGGTAACCCGGTACGTAAAAATCCACTACCAATCATTAGCGGACCAGAGTTCCTCTGTGGCGACCCCTAACCGGGAAAAGCCGAAAGACACAAACAAACAAATTAGATCTGGTCTCTAAGGGCACAGCAACATTTGGCTCAGTGGTGCTCAGGAAAATCCTTCCTTAGAGTCCTCCCAGGTTTTAAGTAGCCGGGGACTCTGTCCCAAGAGTGGAGGAACGAATGAAAATTGATATCAGATAAAGTATACTCTCATTAATGTTACATCTGTGTGGTCCATCTTCATTCTTCAATTACCCTCCCACCAAACCCCTTTATGGTTGTCTTTTGGAAGGATCGAGGCTGCTAAAGGAACCTTGTTCCTTTGTTTGCTTCCCAGATTTTGCTTATTATCTAACTATTGATTTGATGTTGTTAATCTTATTTCCATTCATCACTGATGGGTTCGGTTCAGAGCCCTCGGAACCGAGTCGGCCTTTTTACCAAGCTTGCACCAGCCAAAAAAACTCTTGAGCTAAGTCTCTACTCAGAATGCCCTTCTCCCGGTTACCTCAGATCTTGTTTGCCGCATAGCCATAAAGCCGCGTTTCAGCAGAGCTCTCAGCTAAGTGGAGCTTTTTGGTATTTGTGTGGAAAATTTTTTGGTACCCTCAGATTTTATTGAGCGACTAGTATTTCTAGTGTCTTTTCTTCTGTCTAACCTTGTATTTTTCCCAATTGTTACCATTGGTAAACTTTCATGTACCATTGTTGGTACAACCTTTCCTTCAATACCATAGCTGGTATTGTGTTTCCTGTTTAACCAATTAGCTTTGGTTTTTAGTAAGGTGTTTTTTTTTTCTCTACATATCACTGTATTGCTATATTTGTGACTTCTCTGAGCAGTGTTTGACTTTGTTTTAGTTGGATTATACAGTTGGCCTGTGGTGTCTTTCTTTCAAGATGTCGGATAAGAAGGATACTTCATGGATACTGCTTGTCAAAACAATGACCCCGTCGGGCCGATTTTCTGCCCGGGTCCGCTTGATGTCAAAAAAGGGTAACCCGACGCCATCTCCTGGGGTCCTCGGGTATAGCACCTTCCACCTTACTGTCTCAGTCTTTCGTGGCCCCAGCGTTGCGACGTAGGTCGCTGTTGTGGATTACGGCCGAATAAACGCAAGACTTCAAAAGCAGCACGGTCTGAGTTTGACTCTTTTCTGCCTCTTCGCGGTTTATTGGGCGTGGCTATCGGTCAACTGAGAGAAACAACACCCAGCAGATCACCTGAAAAAAAAGGCTTAGGCCCCCCGCGAACTGGCGTTTTCACCGCGTTCAAAGCAAGCCCTCTTGCCCCGGTTGGGCCGAAAAACCGCCAAAAGTGGCCTGGAACAGCTCTTACGGCCCAGATCGGCGCCCTACTATGCCACGATCCCGGCTCACCAAAAACAACTACTGATGCCCTTAAAACACACATGGTCCATGTTTCGCCAAAACCACTGTTCAAAGTCGTCATGAGTGGTCTCTCCTTTCAACAAACCCATTAAAACCTCTTTAACTGGGAAACTCCTAAATGACTACTACTATTAAGAGCTATACCACCCACCGGCGAAACCGATTCTACTGTTCAATCACACGCTCATCAGGACCATCCCCTTGATATCCCTCATCCACCAGCCATTGGCCGCTCAGCCCTCCCACCATGAGCCTGCCAACCAGCCACCCCCAACCAACAACCAGTGCAGTCCAATCTCCTGCCTAGGCCATACATTACAGACTTGTCTCTGCAGCCTTTCTATCCTTAATTACTAGAGAAAATTGCCAGACTGAAGCTCTCAGCCTCCAGAAAGAAGAGGCCCTTCCTAGTTCACAAATGCTTACTCTGGCAGAATGACGACTAAGATTAATTAGGGGATCCGTGAGGCCCCCAGAGCAACCCTCCAAGGGGTCATCTGAAACAAGAACCTATCTCAGAGCCCCTCCCACCAGAGAGGCTGATGATCCAAAACCAGACTAATGAAGTGACCACTGCACTCCTCCTACAGATTTCGCTAGACCTGCCAGTCACTGGAGATTTTTCAGGGTGCCAGACACACATAGGCCCCAGCTATAAAGCATTTATTCCATGACCTTTTGCCTATTTAATGAGCCTGGCACCTGGCACCCACAACAACACAAGAAGGGGGCTTGGAACCAGATAGACTTACAGGCAGACAAGCCCTTAACTATACCAGGCCCCTCTCTGTGACCCCCCAAATTCAGGATCCTAGGGGCTCCCTGCAGTAGCCCACCCAACCCCCAGCCTCCCAAAAAGGGGAATCCAGTAAGCCAGAGAGATAACATCATCATTTGGCTAAGGCCTGTGCGCCTCTGAATCCTGGTTTAAACAATTACAGTAGCAAGTGGCCAATAAAAAGACCTGGCTATTTGAAAGAAGATCCAAAGCTTGTCTCTGATGAAAAAAATTACAACCTGCTGGGTAGAAGATCCGGCATTAAACAAGACCATTCATGTGATGTTTTGGATGCTTCTATACTCATTTTAAATCAGCCATAGGGGAGACACTTAAGGAGTTGCACATTCAATTAAAAACAGAGAATAACATCTAGTTTTAAAAATAGAAGACCGACAAAGGCCAGTCCATTTGGGGAGGCTTCCCAGTAACCAGCCATCAGGAGAAGCAGGATCTAAAAGCAAAAATGTCAAAATTTCACAGGCTTCACAATCTCAGGGAGCTAAGCTACTGGCAGAGGAAAAATTAGAAAGCCAGCCTATTACAGGAACCACGAAAGGGGCAAGAGCCAGAAGAAAAATGGACAGGGGCTGCTGCTGGTGCAACAAGGACACCTACACAGGACTCTTCAGCAAAAGGCATTAGCAGGAGCGCAGAAACCACACCGCCACTGCAACAGACTCCATCAAAAGACTTGGCTGGATTACAAGGAGCAGGCAGCACCGCTAGAGGACTACCTGGGTCAACAGAGGAAAATGGCCACATATACATAAAGCAGGGACAGACAACCAGCCACCAGCCACAACAGGACAATTGAAGCCCTGCATCGAAATCAAGAATTAATAATACAAAAGAATAAACCAGTAGGCCATCAACAAAACAGAGCAAAAGAAAAAAACAGAACAAGATTAGATAAACCTAGACTCTATCAAAAACAGAAAAGAGCAAAACCCCTTCCCTTAATACACTCCTCATCTTAAGAACATCAAAAAAAACTGCACCAAAAATGCGGGACCCCAGCATGCTGCGAGATAGTTTGGCAAGGAGGTTGTGGGCTGGGTAAAGGGTACCATACCTCCCCCATCTGCAAAATTTTCTACGACCACCCTTCCAGATTGCACGATCAGAGCATTATCAATTATCAGCAACTCCTTGCTCATTTTAACACATACCATCCAGTATCCAAATTGGTATTCTGAAAATACCTCAACTCAGTAACTTATCTGGACGGGGAGTAATGGAATCCAACTCCTTGATCTCCTGGACGACTGCCTGTCACATCATTAACCTGAAAACAAAATACAATTTATTTCTTTAAGGAGTGTCATTTACCAAGTGCTCAAATTCCTGGTTTACACAGGGCCTGACCCAAAAGCAAAGGCTGACTCCATCAATGTACAAAACTCAAAAGGGACCTAATTGACACAGTAAAAATACAAAATCTCTAACCCTCTACAACCAGGCGAACCCCTTTACTTCTAAAGATTAACAAAGAACAAAATAACATCTTTTCAAGCCTAGCAGGCCTCATCATACAACAAACAGTGCATAATAAAACTCCATACGGAAAGAAACTTTACGAGAAAGCAAATTGGGGACCCACAGAACAGATAGCATTCCACAGACACAGCTAGAAAACAGAAGACCCACTAATCCAAAAGCAGGTTTAACCTTCCTAGAAACAATCAGCATCAAAGTCAAACCCAGGCCTACTCCCTTCCACAAATTCGAAACCAAACCATCACAAAACTATGCATTACAGAAGGATGGGGGGGCACACCCATGTTTACTGCATCTCAACATGAACAGGAACTGGCAACCAAACTGCACTGACAAAATGCCAAAAAAAATGCAAGAAGTAAAAACTGCTCGGGCAAAACAGGACAGCCCACAAAACCCTTCATCAACTGATAAGGACGGTAAACCCACCCAGCGGATTCCCTACGTACCATTTGGGGGAGGCACCTATTCTGATGAAGTGCAGACATTACTTGGACCTTTGGAATCTGGCTCTAAGCCAAAGGCCACATTTACAGGCAGAAAATGTAAGCAGAAAAGAAAACACTGAAGCAGCGCAGATACAGTACACCACCTCGGATGCTCGAAAATGAGCTAGACAACTGGACAGTTCAACATCTCTCCACACAAACAGGAGGCACACACTTACACACCCTATATTCGCACCCCAAAAAAATCACCAGCACAAATCTCTCTACAACATCCAGAAATCTACTTTGCATGGAAGGTGGACTCTATTCTTTTACATTTTAAAAGGCACCTGGACATCCCTTCCCACCCTTCCTTAATACAATTTGTAAGGTAGAAAAGGGAAAATTCCTGGAAGTACCTGGTACTAACGGGTAACCCTTCCCGGCGGGAACAACACAATTACCCATTTTACTGGACCAGTGCACCCGGGAGAAATGGTCAATCAATCCTCCAGACCTGATGAAATGGTCAAACAAACACCACATCAACCATCCAAACCTAAAACCTGCAAACTGAACATCATGAACATCATATAGCATACCTTTCAACTAGGGTTAAAAAACATGCACCTTGAAGCCAAGGACCAAACAAGAAGGAAAATGTGGTCAATATGGAAAAAAATCTGAACTTGAGTACTGAAAGAGTAAAAGAGGAGGAAAATCTACCAGATAAACATTGGAGTAACTTTTTGGTAACAGTTTCTTAAGCGATAACTACAAAGGTCCTCTTCCTCCTCCATCAAAGCCTTCAGCCATCTCATTTCAGCAGAATACTGCTTTCCAGCAGAATACTTTTCACATCCTCTGGGGATCAGAATGTAAAAACCTCCTAAGAATGTAAACCAGGATCAAGAATGTAAAACCTCCTATAGAAAAATTACATACTAGACACGTTTGAACTCTCGCCAACAGCAGCAGCAGACACTCACTTGCAGGATCCAGCTTACATAGAAGCTACTTTTTCTCTGTCACTAAGGCTTCAGCTCAGAGGGTTTTAGGTGCACAGCACTTAGGAAACCAATCTTAATGCCCTAATCTTTGATCAATGTCTACAATCTATGAGGACTAATCCCACCATTATGCCTAAGGTGTCTTTTAAAGCAGGCAATCCACAGGCACTCCTTCTCTACCTACAAACTTTCCCAAAAGGATAATGCACCCAATCAGAATAAGACAGCAGCATAACCCTTACATAGACACAGACAAGATAGGGCTGACACAGAACCAACCATAACAGAAAAACTGAATCAAAAGGAAAGGGAGTGCAAAGCAATTTCCAAACAGACAATAAACAAACAATCTCCAAATGGATAAAAAATTGTATAAGATTCATTTACCTAACCATGGAAACATGAACCTAGACAGCTACACCTCATAAGACCTCACTCTACAACAGAAACCACAGCCAAGGAGGAGAGTGGCAACCAATACAAGCAATTGAGGCGGATTACTGGACGCATACATTTGCCAAGCATTATAATGCCAATTTATACTCTAGACCTCGATGCCTAGGCCACAGCCGCTGCATCTGCTTACTGCACTGGATCCTGATCACACCATTATTATGGCCTCTGGGACCTCCATATGCTATGGCTATCTTATTATAGTGAGTGCAAAGAGATGCATCCATGAAACACATAGTACAGTTTGTACCCTACCATAAAATGTAGGATATTACTCTGATTCCATCTGCAGGCAGTGGACTCTCCCCCCTCCGCGGTACTCTCCCCTATTTACATTTACCTAGCTAGTACAGTTTGGTACTTATGGTGTGTTTGTATGTGTATATACATGCACATGTTTATTTTTTTTTGGTGTTTTTTTATTATTTTTGATTTGGCATTATTTATTATCAAGAGCTATCCAAGAGGGGGGGGGGCAAGAAGGGGGCAAAAAATCGACTGAAGCTGATGCCTTTATGAAATTTATACCCGAAGACGAAAGTAGTAGACGGCCGGTGAAGTGCGGCGGACAGGAAGCCGACCCGACTCTTGAAGGCGTCGATCAAGGGCTGCCTGACGCAGGAACACACCCATTTGTTATGACTGCAGATGCTATCCAGTTCGGACATCTACATTTATGGTAGGTACAAAACTGTACTTTTTAAGCATTGTGCTTCATGTAATGGCAAGTTACCTAATAGTGATTCTCATGATGACTGTGTACTGTTTTGGGAGTGCCCAACCTTTTGATGCAGCCTCAGTGTGACATTTGTCAGAGTTTCAGACAATGCACTCCTCTTCTTCTTTCGGCTGCTCCCGTTAGGGGTCGCCACAGCAGATCATCTGTTTCCATTTCTTCCTGTCCTCTGCATCTTGCTCCATCACACCAACTACCTGCATGTCCTCCCTCACCACATCCATAAACCTTATCTTAGGCCTTCCTCTTTTCCTGTTACCTGGCAGCTTCATCCTTAGCATCTTTTTCCCAATATACTCTGCATCCCTCCTCAGCACATGTCCAAACCAATGTAATCTTGCCTCTCTGGCTTTGTCTCCAAACCTTCCAACCTGGGCTCACCCTCTAATATACTTATTCCTAATCCTGTCCACCCTCGTCATACCCAGTGCAAATCTTAACCTATTTAACTCTGCCATGTCCAGCTGTGATTCCTGCCTTTTTGTCAATGGCACTGTCTCCAGCCCATATAACATAGATGGTCTCACTACCCTCTTGTAGACCTTCCCTTTCACTCTTACTGGTACTCATCTGTCACAAATCACTCCTGACACTCTTCTCCACCCACTCCATCCTGCCTGTACTCTCTTCTTCACCTCTCTTCCACACTCACCATTACTCTGAACTGATGATCCCAAGTATTTTAAACTCATTCACCTTCGCCACCTCTCCTCCCTGCATCCTCACCATTCCTCTATCCTCCCTCTCATTCACACACACATATTCTGTCTTAGTCTTGCTGACCTTCATTCCTCTTTTCTCTAGAGTGTATCTCCACCTCTCCAGGGTCTACACCTGTTCCCTACTCTCACCACAAATCACAATGTCATCTGCAAACATCATAGTCCATGGGGCCTCTGTCTGATCTCGTCTGTCAACCTGTCCATCACCATTGCAAATAAGAAAGGGCTAAGCGCTGATCCTTGATGTAGTCCCACCTCCACCTTAAACGCATCAGTAACTCTCACCGCAGACCTCGCCGCTGTCACACTACCCTTGTAAATATCCTGTACCACTCTTACATACTTCTCTGACACTCCCGACCTCCTCATACAATACCACAACTCCTCTCTAGGTACCCTGTCATATGCTTTCTCCACGTCCACAAAGACACAATGCAACTCCTTCTGACCTTCTCTGTACTTCTCCATCAACACTCTCAGAGCAAACATCGCATCTGTAGTGCTCTTTCCTGGCATGAGACCATACTGCTGATCACTAGTTATCACCTCCCTTCTTAACCTAGCTTCCACTACTCTTTCCCATAACTTCATGCTGTGACTGATCAATTTAATCCCTCTGTAGTTACTACAGCTCTGCACATCACCCTATTCTTAAAAATCGGTACCAAAACACTTTTCCCTCCATTCCTCAGGCATCCTCTCACTTTCTAAGATTTCATTAAACAATCTAGTTAAAAACTCCACTGTCACCTAAACACCTTCATGCTTCCCACAGGTATGTCATCTGGACCAACAGCCTTTCCATTCTTCATCCTCTTCATAGCTATCCTTACTTCCTCCTTGCTAATCCACTGCACTTCATGATTCACTATCTGCACATCATCCAACCTCGTCTCCCTCTCATTCTCTTCATTCATCAGCCCCTCGAAAGTACTCTTTCCATCTGATCAACTCACACTCCTCGCTTGTGAGTACGTTTCCCTCATTATCCTTTATCACCCTTTCCTGCTGCACATCTTTACTAGCTCGGTCCCTCTGTCTAGCTAATCAGTACAGGTCCTTTTCTCTCTCTCCTTAGTGTCCAACCTTTCATACAACTCTTCATATGCCTTATCCTTAGCCTTCGCCACCTCTCTCTTTGCCATGCACCTCATTTCCTTATACTCTTGTGTACTTTCTTCATCTCTCTGACAATCCCACTTCTTCGCAAACCTCATTGTCTGTATACTCTCCTGTACTTCCTCATTCCACCACCAGGTCTCCTTGTCCTCCTTCCTCTTTCCAGATGTCACACCAAGCACCTTTCTAGCCATCTCCCTTACTAACTCTGCTGTAGTTAACCAGCTGTTCGGTAACTCTTCACTGCCACCCAGTGCCTGTCTTAACTCTTCCCTGAACTCCACCTCACAGTTACCCTTTTTCAATTTCCACCATTTGATCCTTGGTGCTGCCCTCACACTCCTCCTCCTCTTGATCACCATTGTCATCCTATGTTGCCTAACTACACTTTCCCCTGCCCCCACTTTACAGTCTCCAATCTCCTTCAGACTGGCCCTTCTACATAAGATATAATCCAGTTGTGTGCATCTCCCTCCACTCTTGTATGTCACCCTATGCTCCTCCCTCTTGTTAAAATATGTATTCACCACAGCCATGTCCATCCTTTTCGCAAAATCCACTACCATCTGTCCTTCTGCATTCCTTTGTTTAACACCATACCTACCCATCACTTCCTCATCTCCTCTGTTCCCTTCACTAACATGCCCATTGAAATCTGCCCCAATCACCACTCTCTCACCCTTGGGTACAGTCATCACCACTTCATCCAACTCGCTCCAAAATTTTTCTTTCTCATCCATCGCACACCCAACTTGTGGAGGATATGCACTAACATCATTCATCATTACACCATCAATTTTCAGCTTCGTAAACATCACTCTGTACGACACTCTTTTCACCTCCAAAAAACTCTTAGCATACTGTTCCTTCAGGATAACCCCTATGCTATTTCTCTTCCCATCCACACCATGATAAAACAATTTGAACCCACCTCCGGTTCACCTAGCCTTGCTCCCTTTCCATCTGGTCTCTTGCACAAACAATATACCAGCCTTCCTTCTGTGCATCATATCCGCTAGCTCTCTCCCTATACCAGTCATACTGCCAACATTCAAAGTTCCGAACCTCACTACCACAGTCCTAGCCTTTACCTGCCTTTGGGCATGCCTTCCCCCTCTTCTCCTCCTTCGGCCAACAGTAGCCCAATTTCTGCCAGCACCCTGTTGGCCAACATTACTGGTGGCGGTCGTTGTTAACCCGGGCCTCGACCGATCCGGTATGTATATCTGTACTGTTGTCCGCATGTATGATTTGGCAAAATTTTACACCGGATGCCCTTCCTGATGCAACCCTCCCCATTTATCCGGGCTTGGGACCAGCACAAAGAAATGCACTGGCTTGTGCATCCCCAATGGATGGCACTCTTAATGAGTGCAAAAATAAACTGATTCTGAAAGGGTTACTCAAGTCTCCCTTCTCAGAGACCATTTCTGCGATGGAGGTCTCAAACCCTCCTACTAAGGACAAAAAGAGATCCCACTGTTCCCTCCTCACCATTGGGTGTTCAGGGCAAGCCTGGGAAATCAAAGGTCCCAAAGCTGTCTTCAGAGCATAAATCTGCCTCTACGGCTCCATCTTCCTTGGCACTGAGTATCTCGAAACCTTCGATACCGGCGCCAGTTTCAGCACCGGTCCTGCCTTCGGCACTAATCGTAGACCTTACTATGCCTATTCCGACTTTGGCACCTGTGGCCACTTCGTCTCAAAGCACATCTTGGACTACTTCATTAGTTACCATTTTTGGACAGACCGTTTCGGCACCGAGTGCCACTTTGGCACCGGGCGTGGTACCGACTTCACTGGATTTGACTCCTTTACTTCGGGTCTCAAAACTAGAGACTTTGGTGCTGGCAGACCTTGCACCACGGACTCGATACCCCCCTTCCATAGATCCATTTCTTGGTCAGGCTTATAGCCTCTTCATTGAACGTCCTCACTCCCCGTCCGGACTATCCACTAGATCCACCAGGAGCCTGTGGGAACACTATGTGGTGCGTCTTGTGGACCAGCTATTCTTAGCCAGGGGGATCCCTACACTTTTCTAAGACCCATCCACCTGCAGGCTTTTGGTTGACTTCTCCATGGACTCCATCTTACACTTCTCCTTCAACCATCTCCGTTCTGAAGCCTTCTGCTCCGACATCCTTCTTGGAACCCATCACCTCGGCACCTACAATGCATCTCATTCCAGCTCCGAGTTTGTCCCTTTGGTCTTCAGTTCCCGCTGAACTGGTCCTTTCTCAATCAGGGGATTGGGGGATGGGCACTTTGAACCGGGGCACGGAGCTGTCTTTCTGCTCAGTTCCTTCCTCAGTGCCGGTGGTGGTGGCAGCGGCCACAAAAAAGGACTTGGCTGAGGAAAGTCCCACTGTCCACCCACCCAACAGAGAGTCCCGGGCAGTGGACAGACTTGGGAAGGGTGTTTTTGCATCAGGGACCTTTGCTATATGGTCCCTGAATTATTTGGCACATTTTACAAGGCTCCAGAGGGACTTGAACTCTGAACTGTCTGGGACGCTCGCAGGACAGCTGTCTGATGAGGTCAGGGACAAAGTGAGCTTGCAGTTCGCAACCCTGGAATCAATATCCAACTCATCCATGAGGTTGCTGTCGCATGCGACTGAAGGGGCAGTTAGAGCAGCTGGTTCGGGCATTGTCATGAGGTGTCATACGTGGATGTGCATTTGTGACCTTGCAGATCCCTTCAAGTCTTCCTTTCTGAATGCTTCCATCTAAGCTTCGTCCCTTTTTGGCTCCAAAGTGAGGGACATGCTAGCCAGGTGTGAGCAAGATGGAAAGACCCTGTCTGCCATAGGCCTACAGTTTTCCAACCCTCAACGTATCTTCTCCAGGAATCAGAGAAGTGGAAAAATGTGGCATAAAAAATCTCAGGGTCCTTTCTATGCTGCACGTGATACCCCCAGAGGCAGAGGGGGTAACAATTCTGGAAGACGCCCCTATAGAGGCAGGAAGGGTCCTCCTAACCAAGGCTCCAGGGATTCCTTCTCTGGACAGCCTTACCAGCACTCCTGAGGAGCAGCCCGATTGCTTACCTCTGGAACCAGTTGGGAGTCGTTTCTCTCTGCACCAAACTGCCTGGCAATCTATCACCACCGATAGTTGGGTGCAGAGTATCATCACCAGAGGTTATACCATTCCCCTTACTTGTCAACCAAACCTTCCAAGAAAACTTCCCGACGTTCCACACAGTCAAAAGGAAGAAGCAGCTTCAGAGATTATAAAGCTGTCTCAAAAAGAAGTGTCATCCAACCAGTCCCACCAGACCAGCACGGATCCGGATTTTACTCAAGATTCTTTTTGGTGCCAAAAAAGACAGGGGACTGGAGACCCATTTTGGATATCAGCAGCTTTAAACAAGTACGTCACCCAGACCAAATTCCTGATGGTCACAGTTCAGTCCATTCTTCCCTTTTTAAGAGAAGGCGATTGGATGTGCTCAGTAGATCTCTGGGATGCATATTACCACATCAAGATGGACAAATGCTCCAGGAGTCTGCTTTGCTTCCGGCTAGGGGCCAGTCATTATCAATTTCATGCCCTGCCGCTCAGTCTCTTTACAGCCCCCAGAGTGTTCATGAAATGCATAGCAGTGGTCACAGCTCACTTGAGACTAAATGGATTCTGGCTGTTTCCATATCTGGTTGACTGGCTCCACACCACCCCCACCGAGCATCTTCTGGTAACAGCACTGCATTGTACTCTCTCTCAAAATTGTTGGGAATAATGATACATTGGGAGAAATCAAACCTTACTCCTACACAACAAATAGAGTTCATTGGAGCAGTGTTCAATACTCAGTCCTGTCTGGTATCACTCCCAATTCACAGACTCTATCGATTGAGGCTTCAGCTCTGAGTGATAATCTCTCAAACAAAAGTCTCAGCAAGGGAAGTTCTTCAGGCCCTAGGCTCTATGGCAGCTTCAATCCCAATAGTGCCTCTAGCAAAGCTACATATGCGGATCCTGCAGTGGCTCCTTCTTAGTCAGTGGTTCCCAAACTATCACCCCCTCGATTACCAGATTCGAATAACCAACTCCTGCAAACAGGACCTCCTTTGGTGGATGAGACAAGACATAGAACTTTGGAGTCTCCCATTTCATTCCCCTCAGTCCACAGCCATTGTGACCACGGATGCTTCCCTGATCAGGTGGGGGGGCCATTTCCAGGGAAAGACTGTCCAAGGCACATGGTCCACCTCAGAGGCCCACCTGTATATCATTGCTCTGTAACTGAGATCTGCGCTGTTAGCGTTGCAGGCCTTTCATTCGGCTCTCCCATCCGGGGCAATTGCAATTCAGTCAGACAATATGTCAATAGTCTGGTACGTCAGCAAGCAAGGAGGAACCAAGTCCTACCCCCTATGTCAAGAAGCCATGAGAATTTGACAGTGGGCGATAGCTTCCAACCGCTTTCTGATAGCAACGCATATCCTGGGGAGCTCCGACGTGATTGCGGACAAACTGAGCAGATGCATCCTTATGCCTCACAAGTGGTCTCTCAACCCCGAGTTGGTGTCCAAAATCTCCAGCCAGTGGGGCCAGCCTTGCTGCTATCTTTTCGCCTCCCTATTGAACAACAAGTGCAGCAGCTATTTCACCCTACTTCCCCTGGAGGGGGAGTCACAGAGGGACACTCTAATCTACGATTGGCCCATAGACTTCTTTACTCTTATTCTCCCATCCCCGATTCCTCAATTTCTAAAGAAAGCTCTTTGGTTGAGATGCAAGGTGATCCTCATAGTCCCATTCTGGCCTCGACAAGTTTGGTTCCCCTTCTTTCGGCCTCACTTAGTATACCCACTGTGGATTCTGGACCTTCTACCAGATCTGATTACTCACCCCCCCAGGGTTGATTCACCCAAATCTGTCCAGTCTCAAGCTGGCAGCTTGGTTTCTCCACTTCCACTAGTCGCCAGGCAAGCTAATCTCTCCTCACATGTTCGAGACATCTTTCTGGCCTCTCATAAACCATCCACCAGAAGACTGTATCAGGATAAATGGAAAGGGTTCTCCATCTGGTCCAAGGATAACAGTTAGACCCGTATTCGGCTCCAGTAACTGCAGTGCTTCAGTATTTGGCTAAGCTTTTTGATAATGGAGTCTCTGCCTCTACCATACGAGTACATCTAGCAGGAATTTCCAATTTCCACAGTGGTATAGATGGCACCCCTCATCTCTTTACTCCTATGCATGGCCTTCCTCAAGGGGACCTCTCATGTTAGGCCTCCTGTCATACAGCCCATGGAACCTCACTCTGGTCCTTCAGTCTTTGACTCAAAAACCTTTTGAACCCACTGCGAAGTGTGACCAAAAGTTTTTGTCTTGGAAATCCTTGTTCGTGGTAGCCATCACATCTGCCAGAAGGTTCTCTTAGCTACAGGCATTGTGTATCAAGAAGGCCATATCTGGTCTTTCATAAAAACAGAGAATAAGTTCGGACGAGTCCAACCTTCCTTCCCAAAGTTGTTTCTGAATTCTCCATAAACCAGACCATTGATCTACCAGTGTTCTTTCTGAATTTTCCCAGTAGAGGAGAATTCTGCCTTTACTCTTTAGACGTACATAGACAACTGAGATTCTACCTAGACAGGACCAAATTTATTCATAAATCTGAACAGCTTTTCATCTCTTTTTCTGGGCCTAGAATGAAAGAGGCTGTTTCCGAGGTTACATTATCAAAATGGGTAAGGGACTGCATACATTTCTTCTATTCCCTCAGTAATGAACCTATGCCAAAGGTTAAAGCTCACTCCACTAGATCTGTGGCAACATCTGTAGCTTTCCATTCCAGGGCTTCCATGGATGACATCTGCGCAGCAGCTACTTGGGCTAAACCTCGTACCTTCATCAATCATTACAAATTGGACTTGGTCTCCAGAGGGAGAGCTGTCTTCAGCTCAGTGGTACTCAGGAATGTTCTTCCATAAGGGCCGCCCATGGACCTCAAGGTAGCTTGGGATTCTGTCCCATCAGTGATGAATGGAAAGAAGGTTAACGACATCAGATAAAGAAGTTATGTCTTACCACAACGTTTCATCTGTGTTGTTCATCTTCTTTCATTCATCACTTCCCATCCTCCTTTCCCCCTCCAAAGGCTCCTGGGGAGTGCTTTGGGTCTAAGTGGTGCCCTAGGGTATTTGCGCAGAAGTGGCCTTGGTTTTACTTCTCTTTCTCTAGCAAACTTGATCTGAGGTAACAGGGAGAAGGGTATTCTGGGTAAAGACTTGGCTCGAGAGTTTTTTTGGCTGGCGCGAGCTTAGTAAAAAGGCCGACTCGTTTCCAAGGTTTCGGAACCAAACCCATCAGTGATGAATGAAAGAAGATGAACAGCACAGATAGAATGTTATGGTAAGACATAACTTCTTTTTTCTTTTCAATGCTCTATAGATGTAAGGGAGAGCAAATGTTAGGGACTAGGGCATTATGGGAAAGGGAGGAGCTTGAGAGCTTTCAGTGATTCACGAGCTAGTAGAAGCAGTCAAATTGGACCCGAGGATCTGATCTGAACCCAAGAATTGAATGAAAATGGGCAATGCGGCTGGAATGTTATGGTGAGTACAAGGCTTCTTTTTTTTGTAAGTGCAGATTTGCGATCAGTTTGTAGTCTATCATTTACTGATTTTCATGGAATATGATGTTATTGAAACAATGGTAAGGGAGTTTTGGACAGGATATCAGTGAGATTGTTGTATTAAATTTTGCCAGGTCTACTTCTGCTATTCCTTAACAGTGCTTTACTCATAAGGTACCACAGCTCCATCCTTCCTGGCAACTTCATCAAGATGTATCTTTTTATGCACTTTGGCTTGAAAGCTGGCTGAAATGGTAACTTTAGAATTAGTGAGAGAATTTACGTGTGTGTGTGTGTGTGTGTGTGTGTGTGTGTGTGTGTGTGTGTGTGTGTGTGTGTGTGTGTGTGTGTGTGTGTGTGTACACATGTGTACATGATGGACAGAATCATTAGCACAACTATGCTGCTTACAAAGTATTACTGGGAAGGGGAGGAGCCCTTGTGGATCCACTTAAGACCTATGTGTTTTTGTGTAGGCAGTGGGTATTTTTGTTTATTTTTATTTCAGCTGATTCAGAGAAAGTCTCTGAATCCCATAAAGGCTATGTAACCATTTTAGGTTCTGAGGAATATAGACCAATGGTTGTACACCAGTTTTGTAGGTTTTTGACGACACTTTTGAAACTGTGTCTGTGGAGCCTGACTTGAGCCACAAACACTAAAGAATCTGAACACGTTTTACAGAATGCTAGATTCCTTTAAATATCTCTGAAGGAGTCCTATAGCCGATATAGAAATGGTTCTTCTTGAAACAGCTGGGGGTGGGAGTTAAAACTTAAGTCTAGCCCTAACACCCTACCCATTAATAAGGAAGGTAGGATGCTACGCTGCAGTTGAGAAAAGGTTTACACTGTTTGTATTCTGACCTTTATGGATCTGGACTGCCTTCCCAGATTATACTGTTTAGATTAGAGCTTTAGCCCTCTGCACTACCAGTGAGCTGCTTACTGCATCCAGGGTGCAGAGTTTGAGTCCTTCCGCCTCCTATTATGTGATTCTAAGCAAATCACTTAACCAGAAGTGCTCCTGGGTCACCCCTGAAAAAGGACAGATGTCCTTCATGGATGCATCTGCAGTCCTAACAAATGGGTTGTCCTGTCCTCAGGCAGCCCTTCGGTCGGCCGGGTTCCAAAGTCTGGGTCTGGCCTCGGCTGATGTCGCACTTCACCCGACGTCATAGCTGCAGTTCTTCGGGTATAAAGGCATCAGCCGACGCCATTTTCCTCCGTCTTTCTTGCCGCGTGGCGCCCGAAGCAGAAGCTGTTCGCAAGTGCCGGTCGGTCAGAACCAGAGATTACTACTACCGAAGACTTCTAAAAAGCTAAGTACCCCGTTGGGGACTCTTTCTTGCCTCAGCCGATGTCAGAAAAAGTGAATAACTGTTTAACTTGTGGGAAACAAATACCTCATAAAGATTTCCACTCTTACTGCCTACCTTGTTTAGGCCCAGACCACGGCGTAGCAGCTTGTCTAGCCTGTGCTTCTTTCAACCGACAGACACTTAGACGCCGGTCGGAATTTGCTGAGGAGTTTTTCGCCCGCTTTTGCTTATAACATGCCGTCCGGAGACTCCGACCGCAATTTACTAAAAGCGCAAGGAAAAGGACCGACAGGTTTTTAGAGTGTCTCGGTTTCGCTGAAACCGAGTCCACGGTCCTTCCTTGCTTGCCTCCTACTGAGGCCTCATCCAGCATGGCAGAATCTGCTACTGAAATCCCACCTGCTCCTACAGGATCCCAGGATTTATCTGATACTATTCCTTTACATATTTCTACTCCTGCACGTGGAGCTGCTAGGCCCCCTGCATCCATGTCGATTAAGGCTTTTGCCAGGGCTAAAGCAGCAAAATCTACCAAGAGTGTGCCTGCTAAGACCCCCTCTCACAGGCCTAGCTCTAGTACTCAAATACTAAGTCTAGCAGAGGATCTTATTTCCTTGATCCGGGGATCCCAACCTCACCCTGACAGGGCCTCTCACCCACCTCCAGAGAAGAGGCCTAGAGCAGAGCTCCCTGAGCCAGTTTCTACAGATTACTCCTCTGATGATTCAGAACATACAGACCCTCCAGAGGGCCCTTATTCCCCTTATGAGGACTCTGATGCAGAAGACTCCATTCCTTCTGCCTCCTCCTGAGGAATTTTCTTTTGGGGAAACCTTGCATGCTATGAGGGAACAATTTCAATGGCAGGGCCAGGATTTCTCAGACTCTAGGAAAAGGCTTAGGACATTTTTGCATTTGCCACAGCATAGGCCTTTAGCCATCCCTCCAGTACTTACTGTTGTGGATGATGCATTTAATGATGCTTGTTCTGCTCCTGATTCACTTCCTCCGGCCCCTGCTAAGCCCGACAGGTACTACAGGGTTCCGGACACACATTATCATTTGTATAAGGCTCCTCTTGCAGATCCTGAAACTATTTCACAGGGACCCAAGGCAGTAGCAACTACCTCTGCCAAAAAAACCCTCCCCTCTGAAAGGGAATCCAGGGCCTTAGAGAGATGGGGTAAAAAAGTTTACACTTCTGCTACTCTTTCAGCTAGGGCCTTAAACTGTCAATTCCACATGATTCAGTATCAGGAATTTATGTTAGACCAGTTAACTAAAAAACTGTCCTCGCCTGAACCATTAGACAAAAAATCTCTTCAGGAAATGGTACATAACATTCAGCAGGTCAGTAATCATTCCTTAAAATGCGGCTATGATGCACTGGAGGCTTCCTTTAGATCAGCTATGACTGGTACAGTGATCAGAGGGCATGCATGGTTAAAAGAGCAGTCCTTACCAGACCATGTTAAATCAAAGCTTCTAGATGCTCCCATGGATAAGCTCAATCTGTTTGGCTCCCCTGCACAGCAGGTGCTGAAGAAGGTGGAAGAGAAAGCGAAATCTGTACAAACAGTCAAGGATTTCTTACAGGTCCAGCCTCCAAGGTTTAGTAGGAACTGGCCTTCCAAGAATTGGTCCTTTCCAGACACCAGAACACAGAGAGGCAGGAATAGGCACCCGAGAGGCAGGGGTCAATCCAGAGGTGCCTACAGGGGGCGTCAGTGGCAGCCCAACAACCAACGAAGTACTGCCACAGATCCAGCCACTACCACTTCCACAGGACAATCACAGTGACTTGGCTCTGAGACCGCCTACCAGGGAACAACTAGAAGCACCCTTGGGCGGGAAACTAGCCTTATTTTTGGAAAACTGGCATCACATCACAGGAGACAAATGGATTTTACAGACAATAGACCAAGGTTACAGGTTTCCCATACTCTGCCAAGGAAGAGAGGATTGCCAAACCTACCTCCAAATCAAAAAAAGCTCTAGAACAAATAGACCACTTGATAAGGATGAGAGCTATAGAAAAGGTACCGCCTATGGAACAAGGGCAAGGATTTTACTACAGACTTTTCCTGGTGCCAAGAAAAGAAAACCAATGGAGACCTATTCTCGACCTGTCCGCTCTAAACACATATCTCATTGTTCCAAAATTCAAGATGCTGACCCTACAGCAGCTCCTTCCCATGCTGGGCAAGGAGTCTTGGCTGGTTACTCTAGATCTCAAGGAGGCATACCTGCACGTCCCCATTCGACCAAATTGCAGAAGATACCTCAGATTTCTTGCAGGATCAGAGCATTATCAATTCTCAGCATTGCCCTTTGGCTTATCTACAGAGTATTCACGAAATGCCTGGTATCAGTAATTGCTTATTGCAGGCTTCAGGGATTCAAATTTACCCTTACCTGGACGACTGCCTGTTACAAGCGGACAACAAAACAAATTAGAAAAAGATTTGAAAAAGGTCATTCATCTACTACAAGCCTTGGGGTACACAGTCAATATAAAAAAGTCAAGGCTGATACCATCCCAGACAATAACTTTCTTGGGTGCAGAACTGGACACTTCAAATCAAATGGCATCCCTCACAGCAGAAAAACAGAGGCACCTTCCTCTCTATTTCATGGCATTAACAACGCAGAGCCAGCTGACAGCAAGGAAAGTCCTGCAAGCCCTGGGTTACATGGCATCCTGCATAATATTGATTCCACATGCCAGACTACATATGAGGAAGTTGCAATGGTACCTAAGGAATCTATGGTCTCAGCACAAGCACAGCCTAGAAACCCAGATTCCAATAATTCCATGCCTGAAGCAAGAATTCCAATGGTGGGCCCAGGCCTGTCAATTGAACAAAGGATTGCCCTTCCACAGCCCTCAACCAAGCCAGATTATCACCACGGACGCCTCAGACCTTGGTTGGGGGGCACACATGCTGGACAAGTGCATACAAGGCTTATGGACTCAAGAGCAGCTGAACCTACACATAAATCAAAAGGAGAAGCTGGCAGTAAAACTGGCAATCCAGACATTCAGATCGTTTCTTCAACAGGGTCAATTGCTGATAAGGACGGACAACACCACAGTTATGTGGTACATCAACAAACAGGGAGGCACACATTCATACCCTCTATGCCGGATGGCAATGGACCTCTGGAATGTGGCCCTGAGCTACAACATTCAGCTACAGGCAATATTTGTACCAGGAAAGGAAAATATACTAGCAGACATCCTAAGCAGAACTACCACGGATGCCCACGAATGGATGCTGCATCCAGACATCTTCAAATCCATTACAAGGAAATGGGGACTACCAGAAATAGACTTATTCGCATCCCCACACAACCACCAATTGAAAAAATTCTGCACAAGGGCATACCACCCAGTTGCTTGGAAGGTGGACTCCCTCTCTTTCAGTTGGAAAAACCTGACAGCATATGCATTCCCACCTCTACCTTTGATGCACAAGGTGCTACTGAAGATCAAAGAAGACCGGCCAAGGATCATCCTGATAGCTCCAGACTGGCCGAGGCAGCATTGGTACCCATTACTGAGGAGTATGTCTCGGGAACAAATATGGCCTCTACCCCTAGTTCCCTTACTGCTAACACAGAACAACTTCAAAACCCTGCATCCAAACCTAAAAACGCTGCAGCTAGCTGCCTGGAACATTGCATAAGACACAATAACCCAGATTTATCTCAAAGGGTTAAGGACATTATCTTGGAGGCTCGCAGACCCTCAACAAGGAAAACTTATTCAGAAAAATGGAAAAGATATCTCATTTGGAGTGCAGCAAAAGGAGAAAATGTGTCACTGGTAAACATAGCTAACATCCTGGAATACTTGGCAGAACTTTTGCACAATGGCCTGTCCTATTCTTCCATTAAGATTCATGCATCAGCCATTTCGGCAGAATACAACATGGATCCTCCAGTCTTCTCACATCCTCTACTCAGACAGTTTGAGAGGAATTAAAAATGTAAAACCACCAAGGAAGCCACCATTGCCCGCTTGGGACTTGAACTTTTTACTAGAAAAATTGACACTCCCTCCTTTTGAACCAGCAGCAACAGCAGAATTACAGTATTTATCATGGAAAACTGCTTTCCTGCTTGCAATCACTTCAGCAAGAAGGGTTTCTGAATTACAGGCATTAATGGCAGTACAACCCTTCCTTATCTTCCATCAAGATAGTGTCCTTGAGAACTAATCCTACTTTTATGCCAAAGGTGGTCTCCAGGGTATCTTTAAACCAAGCTATCCACCTGCCTACATTCTTCCCCAACCCACAGAACAGGGGAGAAAGGCTATTACATACCTTGGATGTACATAGACAATTGCGCTACTACCTGGACAGAACCAAGAACAATAGAAAAACTG
This sequence comes from Protopterus annectens, assembly GCF_019279795.1. Taxonomy (NCBI): domain Eukaryota; kingdom Metazoa; phylum Chordata; order Ceratodontiformes; family Protopteridae; genus Protopterus; species Protopterus annectens. Next base: position 414,136,085 of record NC_056736.1, on the reverse strand, counting down.
ACCAGTTACTGGTAGCATATGCAACAGGAATGGAAGGAAAAGCAATTTCAAAACCGACAATCTCTATGTGGATAGGAAATTGCATTAGATTTTGTTACTCTTACCATGGGAAGACAGCTCCAAAAAACATCAGACCTCATTCCACAAGGGCTACAGCCACTACTACAGCTTTTCTACGAGGAGTGGCTACCAAAGACATTTTAGAGGCTGCTACTTGGAGCTCCGTGCATACATTTGCCAAGCATTATAATCTACCCTTATACTCCAGATCCCGAGCAGCAGGTTTTGCCACTGCTGTTCTGCAAGGGATCTTAACTACACCATAATCTTATTACTACCTCCTCCCCCAGTTTGGCTATGGTATTCTACCCATTTGTTAGGACTGCAGATGCATCCATGAAGGACATAGTACAGTTTTGTACCTACCATAAATGTAGATGTTCGAAGGGTATGCATCTGCAGTCAGGATTACCCTCCCTCCTTCCCCTCTGTGGTACTCCTAGGGTATTTGCCCATCTTCTAGCTAGCTGGGGGAATCTATTATGGTGTATTTGTTTGTATATATGTACATACATGTTTATTTCTTAGTTGCTGTCTGTTATTTGGAAACTTTACTTTATCCAAATTTAGCCTTCCTAGAGGGCACCTGGCATCTGGGGCAAGAAACACTGAGGAAAATGGCATCGGCTGATGCCTTTATACCCGAAGAACTGCCGCTATGACGTCGGGTGAAGTGTGACATCAGCCGAGGCCAGACCCAGACTTTGGAATCGGCTGCCTGAGGACAGGACAACCCATTTGTTAGGACTGCAGATGCATACCCTTCGGACATCTACATTTATGGTAGGTACAAAACTGTACTTTTGTCATACCAAATCAACACGTAGCAAAATTGAATTAAAATTAAAAAAAAAAAAAAAAAAGACATCCTCAAGCAAATAGGACATTGTACAAGACATTCTGTGTGTGGCATTCGAAAGATATAATTTTTCAACTGACTTAGACTGATCCTGTGGTAGAAGGGCATGTACTTCTATATGGTTGTGTTACCAGAGCTACATGTTTCAGAAGTATAGCCACAGAATCTGTTCTGTGTATCCATGCTTGGACAAGAATCTGTTATATCAGCCCACTTAACATGACACATTTTAAAACGAGGAAAAGGTGCAAACTGAGGAATTGAGTAAGCTGTTTTATCCTTGATTCCCAAATAAAGCAGAAATTAGCCCACCAAACTGTGACTTTTTATAGGACTAGTATAAAAAAACTTTTAAAAAGAAAAAAGTTTGGTGAGGACGCAAAGGGGAAGGGCTAGGCAGTTGGAGAAGGAAAAGTATCCCCCCTCAGGGAGCACAGTACTGGCACCACATCTAAATATTCCCATCTTTCCCTCCCTAAAGAACCTCTATATGTAAACAAGTAACTTAAGGCAGGTGGATAAGAAAGACTGTAGTCTGTATACAAAATTAAAATTCAGAGCCTTTCCTGTCTTCCTGTGTGTGCACCATTCATCCTCCCAGCCAGATGGAGTTTGCAAAACCTATCGTTATCCAACTGTTGTAACAAACAGTAGTGAGGGATCATACAAGAGAAACAGGACCAGTATTTTTTTATTCAGGAGTTTTCTTGGTTGCTAAAAAAAGATGATCCCATCAAACCCATTCTGAATTTATCAAGGCTGAATATATTTCTGAGGGTGACAAAATTCATGATGCTGACCTTCCCAAGCCTGCCTTCTACTCATCTAGCCATATGTTTTTTGGTCATGGACCCCCAGTGATGCTTACAGTCCCTAGCATTTAGGGCAGGATAAGAGCATTTTATATCACCTTCATGCTTTTTGGATTTTCCACTTTTTCCCAGGTAATTTAATGGTGTTTGGCTGCAGCATTTGCCCATCTCAGGATTATAGGAAATCATATGTTTTCTTTCCTGGATGACAACCTGATTCATGCTTCTTTTTGAGAAGAGATGCATAAGACAGTAAACTATACTGTGCCTCACCTCTTCAATTTGTGTGTTCTCCCTGTGCCCTCCCCCTGGGTAGACTGGGGTAATGAGTCCTGTGGGGAGAATTCTTCCGAAGGGAGGATCTTAAAAACATACCAGTGCATGTGTTTTTTTTTTCCCCAGGACAAATTTTGTCTTGTGGAAGCTCTTTTCAGACCTCATGTATATTGCAGTCATGTCAACTCTAATGTTCCAGAAAGCTTTAGTAGGCATGTCGGCCTCCATATTAACGATTCCATTACTGTTGCTTTATCCATAAAAAATACAGTGATATTTGAATTCTGTGGGAGCAGCACGATTACTCAGTTAGGAAGAGTGTTGCTTTTGATTCTCCGCATGCAGAATGATCTGGCTTGGCAGTGTCTGCAGATAGTAGAGAGCCAGAATGTCTTTTGTTTCCTCCTAAAATGCCCAAATCAGCAGTATGAATGCCTTGGACTTTGCATGGGAGCTTACATTCAATAATCCCCAAGGTATGGAGGTTGTGGAATTTCTCTGTAGTGAAGTGACACGTCAACGTAAAGGATATGGCTGTCTTACTAGCCAACAAAACTTTCAGAATTACCTGGTATCAAGAGAACTTTTAGTTGCAGACACAACAGTGTTGCCTCACTCATATCAAATATGTCTGCTGGACACTGATTTGGGAGTTAAAAATTTTAAAGGATTTCCCTTGCAAGAGTTTTATATCTGTACAGAACACAGCTGTGTGGCATACCTTTTAAACAGGTCCATAAAAAGCAGTCAGAAGTATATATTGGTTACAGGGATATTTTGTACAGTCATGCAGAAATGGGGAGAATCCAGCCGTGGTCCTCCTTTACCTCAGCGTGCAGCTGACCAATAAAGAAGTAATGTCTCAGGCCCACTTGGAAGACAGAGTGGGCACTCGTCTCATTAAGCATTCTTTGGATGAGGGAGTTTTTTTGCATGCTGTTTCTCTTGATACTGGTGGTCTTGAAAAAAGCTGAGAAGGATTGGCAGACTAATTCAGTTTCAGGGCAATTGTTATTCTTCCAGGTGATGCAGTTAACTAAGAAAACACTTGCTTTTCTTCAACAGTACTGTACTGTCTTGACCGTGGAAGGAGGACATTATCCACCTCAGTTTTCCCACTCCTTGTCAGTTTACCCAGCTGTGCTTCACCAGTGCCCTGTAATGGTTGTTACTAGCTCGAAATGGACATATCTGGTCTAGTGCATCTCAAACTTGTTTCTGATGTTTTCAGTACATTTGATAAGAGAATATGGATAAATAAAAACAATTTGATTCTCAAGGGTTTGTTTCCCAGGGAAGAATCTACACTGAGTAAACCTCAACCTATGCTACTTCCCAGGAGTCATTCCCCCATAGTGCTTAAATGCTTTTCAGGGTCTTTGGATTCTGCCAGCCGCAAAAATAGTCATAAGTTAAAAGACGAGTATGGGGAAGAAGACGTGTTCTTCTAAGGATTTTCCCCAACTCTACCAAATAAATCTGGATTGGTGGAATCTTCTGTCCCCTCATAATACTGCTTCCAACAGTTTCTCAGAATTCCCAGTTACAGTAGTAGATGCAGCATAGTGTGCTGTCCTTGTCTGAGGTGGAGCTTAACAGGTGGTGTAAACCATCTTGCACCAAGTATTGCAAATTGTTCCATTCCTTTCATAGTCACCCTTTAATGTTGGACTTGGACTACAAGAAAAAAAGGTGAGGGCTCTTCCAAAGATGTCTCTGAATAATGGGTTTTGTCCTGTCCCAGGTACTAGGGTCGATAGGGGTGCTGTTTTTATGATTACCTTTCCTAATGTCTTCTTACCAACCCAGTCAGCATCCTTCAGATTTAGTTAGTGTTGATAGAAGTGTCGGTGGTGGTGGACATTTTGGTCTTAGTCTCAGAGCCTGTTACATTAAGAATTTCCATGTAGTGCTGCCATTAATAGTGACATCAGAGTGCATACTGTTGCTACCAGGTAGTTTTTCAGTCCCTTTCACTAAGCAGGTATCTGACAGTGTGCTTGGCATCATTCCAGGTTTCCAGTGCATCTGCATTAGAACCTTTTGTTTTGAGGTTTTCTGTCAGACTCGAAGCAGTTCTGGGTTTTGACTTTGTTATTTAGGGTTGGTTGATTATTGCTGGCCTCGATGCTGTCAATGTCCATGGCAGTGGTCACTGATTTTGGGCATATTGGTGGCAGATGTTCTTCGTGTTTCACTGTTGCAGTCATTACATTTGGTTAATCTGCTGGCAGGTTGCCTTCAGTCGGCCTGGTTAACAATATCTTGGGTCCTGCGTCAGTTGCTGTCCATTCTTCCATGACGTCAGGTCGTCGGTGGTATAAAACATGCGGCCAACCTCATTTTCTTCAGTCTTTCTTGCCGCACGGTGCCCAAAGCAGAAGCAGTTCGCAAGTGCCGGTCAGCCGACTCCTGAAATTTTCTTTTTCGAGTTTCAGAACTGAAGACTTCAACCTAAAGCTAAGTACTTCATTGGGGAAACTTTTTCTTGCTCCTTACCGATGTCAGGAAAAGTTAATAATTGTATTACTTGTGGGAAGCAAATACCTCATAAGGATTTTTATTTCTACTGTATTCCTTGTCTAGGCCCTGACCACAATGTGCCTTGCTGTCGGTTTTGTGCTAAATTTAACCAACGCACTATTAAACGTCGGTATATATTTGCATCTAAATATTTTGGCTCAAGATTTAACTGTCCAGAAATGTCATTGGTTAGCAGTCCGACTACCGGAATTCACAAAAAACGCAAAGAAAAAGAGAGAGACAGACTGTCGAGGTCCAAAACAGACAACGAAGCTTCTCCTAAGCCAGTCGCCGGTACTCAGTGAGGTGCTTTCACAGCCCCTGATACCCGCTACTTTTGATTCGCAGGCCTCTACTGAGACCCATTTGAAGTTCGGTATGCCACGAGACACTTTAGGTATTGAACCCGCGGATGTCTCTGCCTTAGATGGGTCCAGAGCCGCTGAGTAGGCACTGGCTTCTGAGGGAGTTTTCAGGCCTTAAGATTTGTATATTAAACCCACGCCATCTTCAAAAACAAGGCCAAAACTGACGCACAGGCCCCTATGCTTAAAAAACAAATTATCAAAATGGCTGAGGATTTAATAATCTTGATCAGGGGTTCCCAATCCCCCTCCTGCTAAGAGGCCTAGGCAAGGCACTGATTATGAATCTTCAGATCAGGTTTCCATTTCTTCTGATTCTTCTTCTGATCAGGAATTATCTATTCCACCTTATGAGGACTCTGATGCAGAAGAATGCATCCCTTCTGCTTCTCCTCCTTAGGATTTTTCTTTTGGAGAAACTTTGCATACCTTAAGGGAACATTTTCATTGGGAGAGTCAGGATTTTTCAGAATCCAAAAAGAGGCTTGGGGATTTCCTCCTTCTTCCTCAGCATAGGCCTTTGGCTATACCTCCTGTTCTAGACATTGTTGATGATGTTTTCTCAGAATCCAGTACAGCTTCTGATTTCCTGCCTCTGGCTCCTAGTAAGCCAGACAGATATTACAGGGATGTCCTTCAAGAATGCAACTGCAGTCCTGACATATGGGTTGTCCTGCCTCAGGCAGCCCTTCGGTCGGCCGGATTCCAAAGTCTGGGTCCGGCTGATGTCTCCTCCCCGACGTCAGAGCGGCTGGGGTATAAAAGCATCAACCGACGCCATCATCTTCAGTCTTTCTTGCCGCGCGGTGCCCGAAGCAGAAGCAGTTCGCAAGTGCCGGTCGGCCAGCTCCTGTGTTTTCAGATACCGAAGTCATCAAAAAGCTAAGTACCCCATTGGGGAACCTTTTCTTGCCTCAGCCGATGTCAGATAAAACTGCAAAAGTTAATAATTGCTTGTCTTGTGGTAAACAAATACCTCATAAGGACTTCTATTCTTACTGCCTTCCCTGCCTTGGCCCAGACCACGACGTCTCGGCCTGTGCTTGCTTCAATAAGCGCACACTTAGGCGCCGGGCAGAATTTGCTGAAGACTTTTTTGGGGAAAATTACTTCTATATCATGCCGTCGGAACTACCGACAGCACATATTTCCAAAAACCGGAAGGACCGGGACCGACATTCGCGGCCCGCGACTTCCACCGACACCACGCTAAAGCCTACCACGAGTGCATCTGTCTCTTCGGAGGCGGTAATTCAACTGCTCCAGGCCGACGACACCACTTTTACCGCACACTTTGGTCCCGGAGGCTAACCCCGGTGCCGGTTGTTGATTTTCCTCCTGAAATTGAAGCCCAAGATTTGCCTGACACCATACCGGTGGACAAAGTTACTCCAGCACGTGGGGCAGCTAGGCCTCCTGTGTCTATGTCCATCAAGGCCTACACACGTGCTAAGGCTGCCAGCCAGGCTAAGTCTCACCCTCCTAAATCTTTTTCACAGGGTCCCACTTCTGATAAACAGATCATGACTTTAGCTGCAGATCTAATTTCTTTAATCAGGGGCTGTCAGGCTCATCCAGACAGAGGTTCTCAGCCGCCTTCAGACAAAAGGCCTAGGGTTGAGCAGGCGGATACCCTTTCCTCAGATGAAGCCTCTGGTGAGTCAGACCATTCAGATTCCCAGGAAGAATCTTTCCTGGCCTACGAGGATTCTGATGCTGATGAATCCATTCCCTCTGCCTCTCCTCCTGAGGATATTTCTTTCGGGGAAATTCTCCACTCCATGAGAGAGCATTTTCAGTGGCAGGGCCAGGATTTCTCCGACTCCAGGAAAAGGCTTCGGACTTTCCTTAAGTTACCCCAGCACAGGCCTTTAGCTATACCCCCAGTGTTAGATGTATTGAATGATGTGTTCTCAGACTCCAGTACTTCTCCTGATTCTCTCCCTCCTGCTCCTGTCAAGCCAGACAGATATTACAGGGTTCCTGAAACTCATAAACATCTCTTTAAGGCCCACTCTGTTGATCTAGAAACTGTTTCTCAGGGGCCCAAAGGAGTGGCCACTTCCACGGCCAAAAATCCTTTGCCCGCAGACGGGGAATCTAGGTCCCTGGAGAGGTGGGGTAAAAAAGTTTATACCTCATCCACCCTTGCCATGAGGGCACTTAACTGTCTTTTTCATATGTTTCAGTATCAGGATTTCTTGATGGATGATTTCATTTGCGCCTCAGGCTGGGAGCCAGTCACTTCCAGTTTCAGGCCCTGCCCTTTGGTCTCACTACACCCCCAGAGTGTTCACCAAATGCATGGCAGTGGTCACGGCTCAATTGAGACATTTAGGAATCCGGGTGTTTCCTTACTTGGGCGACTGGCTCCTTACCGCTCCCACCAGGCATCAACTTATTCGGGCAAGGGACACTGCCATCGATCTATGCTTACAGCTGGGTATTATGATAAATTCAGAAAAGTCTGCTTTATTGCCATCGCAACGTACATTCTTTATAGGAGCAGAATTTGACACCATCAGCATGTCCCCGAAGCTCCCTCCCGAAAGAGTGATTACCCTTCGACAACAAATTGTGGATCTCCTGTCAAGAAGCAAAGCACCATCTTCACAGATTCTCAAGCTGCTCGGCACTATGGCAGCAGCTGTTATTGCAATACCCCTTGCGAGATCTCACATGCACATTCTTCAGTGGCTGCTATTTACACAGTGGACGTTTCAGGACTTGCCGATGAATCACCCAGTTCTTATTGCCAACTCTTGCAAGGATGATCTTCGGTGGTGGCTAACGTCCAAGACAGTGACTATGGGACTCCATTTGTCCTCCCAACTTCAATTGCAACAGTAACCACGGACGCCTCCCTGATCCGGTGGGGTGGGCATTATCAGGGATGGACAACGCAAGGTACATGACAGGCTCACGGGGCTCATTTGCACATAAACATCCTGGAGATGAGAGTGGTTCTTTTAGCATTGCAGTCCTTTCAAGACTCCCTTCTCTAGGCACGATTGCAATCCGGTCAGACAATGTCGAGAGGCTCTAAGATTATGGAAATGGGCAGAGTTCACCCAGCATTTTCTGATAGCAATGCACATCCTGGGGAAATCCAGCGTGATAGCGGATAAACTCAGCAGAGCTAATCTGTTGCCTCACGAGTGGTCTCTCGAGAACGAAATAGGGGAAATGATTTTCCGCAGATGGGGCCAGCCTTGCTGCGACCTTTTTGCCACCTCCACAAACACCAAGTGCAACAACTACTTTGCCCTGATCCCTCAACAGGGACAACACCCGAGGGATGCACTCATCCATGATTGGCCCTCGGGACTCCTATATGCTTCCCCTCCCTTTCCCCTGATTCCCAAAGTCTTACAGAAAGCCAGATGTCCTTCATGGATGCATCTGCAGTCATAACAGCTGGGTTGTCCTGTCGTCAGGCAGCCCTTCAGTCGGCCGGATTCCAAAGTCCGGGTCCGGCTTCAGCTGATGTCGCACTTCACCCGACGTCATCTCTGTTGGTCTTCGGGTATAAAAGCATCAGCCGACGCCATTTTCCTCAGTCTTTCTTGCGCGTGGCGCAAGCAGAAGCTGTTCGCAAGTGCCGGTCGGTCGGATCCAGAGATTACTTCTACCGAATACTACAAGACTTCTAAAGCTAAGTACCCGTTGGGGACTCTTTCTTGCCTCAGCCGATGTCAGAAAAAGATAACAATTGTTTAACCTGTGGGAAACAAATACCTCATAAAGATTTCCACTCTTACTGTCTGCCTTGTTTAGGCCCAGCCCACGACGTAGCAGCCTGTTCGCCTGTGCTTCCTTCAACCGATTTAACGCTTAGGCGCCGGTCGGAGTTTGCAGAACAGTTTTCGGTTCTGATTTTGCGTACATTATGTCGTCGGATCCTCCGACTACACTTTCTGCCGAAAAACGCAAAGATAAAGACCGACACTCGCGGTCCGCGGTTTCGCCGAAACCATGCTTAAACAAACATGAGTGTCTCGGTTTCGGCCGAAACCGAGAAAACTGATCAAAGTACAGCTGAATCTATCTCTACAGCTGAGGCCCCTGCTACAACTCTTGAACCAACAGAAGTTTTATCCACTACGGCTGCCAATGACTTATCAGACACCATTCCCTTGGATGTCTCTACCCCAGCACGTGGTGCTGCTAGGCCTCCAGCAGCCATGTCCATTAAGGCCTTCGCCAGGGCTAAAGCAGCCAAGACTTCTAAAACAGTGCCTGTTAAACCCCCCTCAACCAGGCCCTCTTCTAGTTCTCAAATGCTTACTTTGGCAGAAGATTTAATTTCATTAATTAGAGGATCTCAATCTCACCCAGACAGGGCCTCTCAGCCCCCAGAGAAGAGACCTAGGGCAGAGCCCCCTGAGCCAGTGTCCTCTGATGATTCGGCTGATGAATCAGACATAACTGACCAGCCAGAGGCCCCTTTCTCCAATTTTGAAGATTCTGATGCTGAAGAATCTATTCCAGCTGCTTCTCCTCCAGAAGAATTCTCCTTTGGGGAAACCTTACATGCCATGCGAGCATTTCCAATGGCAGCAACAAGATTTTCAGATTCCAGAAAAAGACTTAGAACCTTTCTTCGCCTTCCACAGCACAGGCCCTTAGCTATACCTCCTGTTCTCTCTGTGGTAGATGATGCTTTCAATGATGTCTGCTCTGCTCCAGATTCATTGCCCCCAGCCCCTGCCAAACCAGACAGATTTTACAGGGTGCCAGATACTCATCACCACCTTTACAAGGCCCTCTTGCAGACCCGAATCTATATCCCAGGGTCCCAAGGCAGTAGTCGCGACCATAGCTAAAAACCCTATTCCTTCTGAAAGGGAAGCAAGGTCATTAGACAGATGGGGTAAAAAGGTTTACACTTCAGCTACTCTCTCTGCTAGAGCTTTAAACTGTCAATTTCACATGATACAATACCAAGAGTTTATGCTTGATCAGTTAACTATAAAGCTAACCACTGATGAATCTCTTGACAAGAAATATGTATTAGAAATGGTAAATAACATACAACAGGTTAGTAACCATTCCTTAAAATGTGGCTATGATGCACTGGAGGCTTCATTTAGATCAGCCATGACTGGCACAGTGATAAGAAGGCATGCATGGCTAAAGGAGCAAGCTCTACCGGATCATGTTAAAGCTAAGTTGCTAGATGCTCCTATGGATAAGACAAGTTTGTTTGGTACACCTGCACAGCAGGTTATAAAGAAAATGGAAGAAAAAGCAAAATTAGTTCAAACGTTAAAGATTTCCTGCAGGTTCAACCCCAAGGTTTAGCAGGAACTGGCCTGCCAAAATTGGTCCTTTCCTGACTCCACAAGATTTCAAAGGGGCAGGAATAGACGTTCCAGAGGCAGAAACCAATCTAGAGGTGGTGCCTACAGAGGACGACAGTGGCAAGGTAACAACAGAGGCTCAGACACAACCACTGCCACTACAACAGCACAGCCACAGTGACTTAATCCTAAATCCGCCTACCAGGGAACAAATAGCAGCTCCTCTAGGCGGAAAGTTAACCTTATTTTCAAAGAACTGGCACCACATAACAAAAGACAAGTGGATTTTACAAACCATAGATCAAGGTTACCGATTCCACTTCCACACTTTACCAGTCAAAGAGGAATGCCAAATCTACCTCCAAATCAAAAAGCAGAAGCTCTTCAACAGATAATGGAGTTAGCAAACATGAGAGCTGTGGAAAAGTACCAACAGCAGAGCAAGGAAAGGGGTTCTACTCCAGACTATTCCTAGTTCCAAGAAAGGAAAAAGTTGGAGACCAATTTCGACCTGTCCACCTTAAATACATACATCATTGTACCAAAATTCAAAATGCTGACCCTACAGCAACTTCTTCCCATGCTGGGCAAGGAGTGTTGGCTGGTAACTCTAGATCTCAAGGAGGCATACCTGCACGCCCCATTCGACCAATCTGCAGAAGATACCTCAGATTTCTTGCAGGATCAGAGCACTATCAATTCTCAGCATTGCCTTTTGGCTTATCTACTGCCCAGAGTATTCACAAAATGCCTGGCATCAGTAATCGCCCATTGCAGACTACAGGGAATTCAAATTTACCCATACCTGGACGACTGCCTGCTACAAGGGACAACAAAAGCAAGTTGACAACAGATTTACAAAGGGTCATTTACTTGCTACAAGCACTGGGATACACAGTCAATTTACAAAAGTCAAGGCTGATACCATCCCAAACAAGGACATTCTTGGGAGGAATTGGACACAGTAAGACAAATGGCATTCCTAACTACAGAAAAACGAAAAGAACTCCCTCTTTACTTCTTGGCACTAACAAAACTGAACAAGTTAACAGCAAGAAAGGTACTGCAGGCCTTGGGCTTCATGGCATCATGCATAATTTTGGTCCCATTTGCCAGACTTCATATGAGAAAACTACAGTGGTACCTAAGGAATTTATGGTCCCAGCACAGGCACAGCCTAGAAACAGAAATCCCACTAATTCCATGCATAAAACAGGAGTTCCTATGGTGGGCTCAGGCATGCCAGTCAAACCCAGGCCTTCCCTTTCGCAGAGGTCAAGCAAGCCAGAACATCACAACAGACGCTTCAGACCTAGGATGGGGGGCCCACATGATGGACAAACGCGTGCAAGGATTGTGGACTCAGGATCAACTTCACCTGCACATCAACCTAAAAGAAATGCTGGCAGTAAAACTGGCAATTCAAAAGTTCAGACCATTTCTCAAAGAGGGCCAGTTGATGATGACAGACAACACCACAGTCATGTGGTACATCAACAAACAGGGAGGCACTCATTCATACCCCCTATGCAGACTGACTTTGGAACTGTGGACCCTGGCACTCAGCTACAACATCCAGCTACAGGCAATATTTGTACCAGGAAAAGAAAATACTCTAGCAGACATATTAAGCAGAACCACATCAGATGCCCACGAATGGCACCTGCACCCGGACATCTTCAAGACCATCACAAAGAAATGGGGAATGACTCAGATAGATCTATTCGCATCACCCCACAATCACCAGCTCCAAAAATTCTGCACAAGGACATTCCACCCACTAGCATGGAAAGTGGATTCTCTCTCCTTCAGCTGGAAAGGCCTAACAGCATATGCATTCCCACCTTTTCCCTTGATACACAAAGTATTACTAAAATCAAGGAAGAACAGCCAAGGATAATCCTGATAGCTCCAAACTGGCCAAGACAACACTGGTACCCACTGCTGAGGAGCATGTCTCGAACAATATGTGGCCAATACCCTGATGCCTTTGATGCTAACTCAGAACAACTACAGCACCATACATCCAAACCTGAAAACGTTACAACTGACTGCATGGAACATCACATAGCAGCAGCTAATCAAGAACTTTCCCAAAGAGTTAAAGACATTATTCTTGAAGCACGCAGACCTTCAACAAGAAGGAACTACGCTGGAAAATGGAAAAGGTTTGTCACTTGGAGTTCTGAAAGAGGAAAAGATGTGTCAAACATAGATATGCCTAACATTCTGGAGTACCTGGCCGAACTTCTCTATTCAGGCCTATCCTACTCCTCCATCAAGATACATGCATCAGCTATTTCAGCAGAATACAGCTTTGATCCACCTGTTTTTTCACACCCTTTGCTCAGACAGTTCCTCATAGGAATCAAGAATGTAAAACCTCCAAGGAAACCACCATTGCCAGCTTGGGACTTAAACTGTACTAGAAAAGTTGACACTATCACCCTTTGAACCAGCAGCAACAGCAGACCTACAACACCTGTCATGGAAAACTGCTTTCCTACTGGCAATTACTTCAGCAAGGAGGGTTTCAGAACTACAGGCCTTAATGGCATCTTCCACCAAGATAGAGTGTCCATGAGGACTAATCCAACCTTTATGCCTAAGGTGGTATCCAGGGTGTCCTTAAACCAGGCAATCCACCTCCCTACCTTCTTTCCCAACCCACAAAACAGAGGGGAAAGAATATTGCATACCTTGGATGTACATAGACAACTACGCTACTACTTGGACAGAACCAAAAGCAACAGAAAGACTGACCAACTTTTTGTAGCCTATGCAACAGGAAGGGAAGGAAGAGCTATTTCCAAACAGACAATCTCCAAATGGATAGGAAATTGCATTCGATTCTGTTACTCCTTCCATGAAAAATCAATTCCACAGAACATAAGACCTCATTCTACAAGGGCAACAGCCACTACCACAGCCTTCTTACGAGGAGTGGCAACCAAAGACATTATTGAGGCGGCTACTTGGACCTCCGTGCATACATTTGCCAAGCATTATAATTTGCCTCTATATTCCAGATCCCGAGCAGGGTTTGCCACTGCTGTACTGCAAGGGATCCTAAACACACCATAATCTTCCTTTATCCTCCTCCCCTAGTTGGCTATGGTATTCTACCCAGTTATGACTGCAGATGCATCCATGAAGGACATAGTACAGTTTTGTACCTACCATAAATGTAGATGTCCGAACTGGATAGCATCTGCAGTCAGGATTACCCTCCCTCCTTCCCCTCTGTGGTACTCCTAGGGTGTCTACCCCCCCCCTAATAGCTAGCTGGTGGGGGGGAGTCTTTTATGGTGTATTTGTTTGTATATATGTACATACATGCTTATTTTTGTGTTTACCTATATCTTTTTTGGGAACATTGGCATTCTATCCAAAAAATTTTAGCCTTCCAAGAGGGCTTCTGGCATCTGGGGCAAGAAACATTGAGGAAAATGGCGTCTGCTGATGCTTTTATACCCGAAGACCAACAGAGATGACGTCGGGTGAAGTGCGACATCAGCGAAGCGGACCCGACTTTGGAATCCGGCCGACTGAAGGGCTGCCTGACGACAGGACAACCCAGCTGTTATGACTGCAGATGCTATCCAGTTCGGACATCTACATTTATGGTAGGTACAAAACTGTACTTTTTCTGAGCAAGACGCATCTTAATAGCCCCATATTAGCCTAGTCAAATTTAGTTCCCCTTCCTGAAGCCTCATCTACTGGAGGAGCCTTGGATCCTGGACCCAGTGCCGGATCTGTTGACCCAGTCGGCAGGAGCTCTTCACCCTTCTCTTCAGTCCATCAAAGTAAGTGGAAAAGGTTTTCCATCTTGGAAAAGCAGAATAACATTGACCCTTTCCTGGCGTCCATTTCAGATATTTTGTAATTTCTAACAAAACTGTTCAATGAAGGAGCTGCGGCTGCGACCATTCGAGTCCAATTGTCTGCTATTTCTAATTTTCATATAGGTGCATCTGAAAATGGTATGTCTAATAAGCTGGCTATGGCTTTTTTGAAAGGTACGATGCACTTAAAACCAGCGATCAGATCTACTACTTCATGGAACTTAAACCTAGTCCTGTCCAAGATTATTCTTCTGTCCTTTGAACCTGCCTCTTCTTGTGAACTGAAATATCTTTCTTGAAAGTTAATTTTCTTGGTGGCCATTACATCAGCATGCAGAATTTCGGAATTGCAAGCCCTTTCTATTAAACAGCCGTACTTAGTATTTCACAAAGATAGGGTTTCCCTCAGGATGAATCCGTCGTTCTTACTGAAAGTGTGTTCAGAATTCACACTTAATCAGACGATTGAATTACCTGTTTTCTTTCCCAATCATTCAAATCAGTTGGAATATATGCTTCACAAACATGATGTCCATAGACAACTTCGCTTATATTTGGACAGGACAAAAGACCACAGTAGGGCTCATCAGCTGTTTGTCTCCTTCTCTGATTCTAAAAAAGGTGCACCGGTTTCCAAATCTACCTTGTCTAAATGGCTCTCTGATTGTATATATCCTTAATCTACAGTGAAGTTGGGTATTGCATTACATAACAAAGTCTAGGCTCATTCTACAAGAGCGGTTTCTACATCTGCAGCCTTCTTGACCAGGTTACCTATTGATTCAATTTGTGCACTTGCCACCTGGTAAAATCCACATACCTTTATATCTCACTACAAAGTGGACAAGGCTTCTAGGGACAGAGCTTCATTTGGGTCTGTTGTCCTGAAGCAGGTACTCCTGTGAGCCACCCAAGATTGTGGTGCTGGGGACGCTACCCATCAGTAAGAATGAGGGCGAGATTGAACAACTTCACATAAAGAAGTTATGTACCTACCATAATGTTCCATGTGAGGAGTTGTTCTCGCCTTCATTATTTCGACCCTCCCACCTACCCCCTTCCTATGTCTGGAAATTTGAGAGGTTCTGTCTTGGTTTTTGGTTCTTCTGAGGAGTTTCCTTTCACAGTGGTCTGTATGATTTCTTTGAAATTTGGGGTAGGCTTTACGATAGTTGGCAGCAAACAAGATCTGGGGAATGTAGTGGTGCATTGTGGGATATGGCTTTGGCCTCGAGCTGTTAGAGACCTCTAGCTTTGCAAATTGGCCGACTCAGAACCGAGGATCAGCTCTGAACCCATCAGTAAGAATGAAGGCAAGAACAACAACTCACATGGAGCATATGGTAAGTGCATAACTTCATTAGAATGGCTGAAGACCTTATTACCTTAATTAGGGGAAGCCAGCCTTCCCCCTCGGAGACCTAGAACTGATTTTCTTTCTGATTCTTCTGATCAGGAATCTGATATCTGTGTTCATTTTGACTACCAGGATTTACCCGTTCATTTTGACTACCAGGATTTACCCTTATCTACTTATGAGGATTCTGATGCAGAGCATTCCATTCCCTCTGCTTCCCCTCCAGAAGATTTTTCTTTTGGTGAAACCCTGCATACCCTTGGGGAGCATTTCTGCTGGGAAAGCAAGGACTATTCTCAGTCCAAAAAGTGACTTGGGGGATTTTTAAACCTGCCTCAGCACAGGCCTCTAGCTATCCCTCCTGTTCTGGAGATTGTAGATGATGTTTTCTTGGAATCTAGCCTAACCCCAGTCACTTTGCCTCCAGCTCCCAGGAAACTTGACAGGTACTACAGAGTACCTGACTCTCACAAATTCCTTTGCAAGAATCCTACTGCGGATCCAGAGACCATTTCCCAAGAACCAAAAGGCATTAAGGCTACTACTGCCAAAAATCGCTACCCCTTCTGATAGAGATTTTAGAGCCTTAGACAGATGGGGTAAGAAGGTATATACTTCTGCTACTTTGGCCATTAGGGCTCTAAATTGCCAGTTTCATATGTTGAAGTATCAACAGCATTATGGGATTAATTAAACAGAAAATTATGTTGATTCCTGACTGTGCTGAACAGAAAGATTTACAAGAGTTAATGCATTTCTGCTGTCCAAGTAGATACTTTGCAGTGTGGTTTTGATGCTTTAGAAGCATCTTTCAGGGCTGCTGTCACTGGGTCTGTACTTGGAAGGCATGCTTGGCTTAAGGAACAAAACTTGCCAGATCATGTTAAAGCTAAATTACTAGTTGCACCCTTACACCAAGAGCTCCTTTTTGGCAACAAAGCAAAAGTCCTTAAAAGGATGGAGGAAAAAGCTAAATCTATGCAAACTGTTAAAGATTTCTTACAAGTGCATCCACCTAGATTCAGTAGACATTGGCCTTCAAAGAACTAGTTCTTTCCAGTCCATTCCAGGCCTTCTCAGTCCAAACCCAGGAGCAGCAGACCACCAGGACTTCAGTCTCAGGCTATGCACAGATCTAAGCAGTGAGGGCCCCCCACTTCTAAAGCAGGGAGTAGTAAGCCACCCCAATGGAAAAATGGCACAATGACTTATCCTTAACTCTACCAAGCCTTGCTCAACTACTTGCTCCCTTAGGAGGAAAGCTCATCCTGCATGCAAAAAACTGGGAGCTCATTACCCCAAGACAAATGGGTTTTAAACATAGTTTCCCTAGGATGCATATTCCACTTCCACTCACTCTCAACCCCAAGTTGATGGCCAGGCCTCCCCCCAAACCAGTGAGCGGAGGCCCAAAAACAAGTGCTCTCTTTCCTCAGTATCAGGGCTATTCAACCTGTCCCAGCAGAACAAAGGGGACAAGGTTTTTATTCAAGACTGTTCCCAGAAAATAAAACTCCTGGCGTCCTATCCTGGACCTTTCTATTCTCAACACCTTTCTGGTGGTTCCAAAATTCAAAATGCTAACTCTTCAGCATCTTCCTCCTATGCTAGCCAAGGATGCCTGGCTGGCAACTCTAGACTTAAAGAAGCTTACCTGCACATCCCAATAAGGGAATCCTGCAGAAAATTCCTACGCTTCAGGGCAGGCTCCATGCACCATCAGTTCTCTGCACTTCCCTTTGACTTATCTACTGCACCCAGGGTATTCACAAAGTGCCTAGCTCCTGCCATTGCATTTTGCAGGCAGAGAAATATTCAGATTTACCCATACTTGGACGATTCCCTGATTCAGCCAGAGTCAGGACTTGCTATTACAGCACCTGGCATTTGTAAAGAGACTTCTATCTTCACTGGGGTACACCATCAACAAGAAAAAATCACAGCTATTACCCTGCCAAAAGATTGTATTCCTGGGAGCAAGCTTGAACACAACTTCCCAGATTACATTCCTCACTCCACGGAAACAAGTTCATTTGACAACCTACTTCAAACTTCTGGCCACAAAAACCCAGCTATCTGTAGGGAAAATCCTGCAAGCCCTGGGGTTCATGGCCTCTTGCATTCTGTTAATTCCATATGCAAGACTGCATATGAGGAAACTTCATTGGTATCTAAAAAGTCTATGGTGTCAACATTCTCAAGACCTGGAAACTGATTCCTATTATTCCTTGTCTGAGGGCAGAGTTCCTTTGATGGGCAGTGGTCTGCTATCACAGCAAGGGACTCCCTTTCACTCTACTGCTTGTCGCCCAAACCTTGACAACAGACGCATCAGACTGTGCATGGGGGGCTCACATGGCAGGGCAGTGCATTCATGGCAAATGGAACCCAAAACAGATGCACCTGCATATCAATCAAAAAGAAATGTTAGCTGCACAGAATGCTCTGACAGCCTTCAGAGACCTTATTCTTCCAGGAAAACTATTGGTAAAGACAGACAACACCACAGTTATATGGTACATAGTCAAGCAGGGGAGAACCCATTCCTACACACTTTGCAGACTAGCCATGGCTCTGTGGAACACAGCCTTGAGCTACCAAGTGTACCTACAAGCTCAATTCCTGCCAGGCAAACTAAATTCACTGGCAGTTAACTTAAGCAGAAATCTCATGAACCCACACGAATGGAAACTAGAACCCAAAATATTCAAGCTCTTGAACAAATGGGGGACACCATAGGTAGACCTGTTTGCCTCCTCTCAGAACTACCAGTTGAACAAATTCTGCACCAGAACTCCCCACAGTCAAGCTTGGAAAGTGGATGCCCTGTCCTTTACCTGGGAAAGCCTCTCAGTTTATGCCTTTCCCCCTCTGACTCTCCTCTCGAAGGTTCTGCTAAAGATCAAACAAGACAAGCCAAGGGCAATACTGATTGCACCAGACTGGTCACGCCAGCACTGGTACCCCCTTTTGCACAGTCTGACAGTGCTACAACCTTGGCACCTGCCTCAGAGCCCTTCCCTGCTATTCCCTTGTAGCCTGGCTAATTCCCTGACGTCACCTGCAGCAACCCTCAGTAAGCAGGTGCTGGATGTCATTCTTGAGGCAAGGAGGCTTAGTACTAGAAAATCCTATTCAGAAAAGTGGAAAAGATGCTGTTCCTGGAGCCAGGCTCAGGGGATGAGCACAACGGTGCCCACCTTACCTCATATTCTAGATTATTTAATAGAAATGCTCCACAATGGCCTATCTTTCTCTTCAATTAAGATTCTTGCCTCTGCCATATCAGCACATTATAATACTGAGCCACCCCTCTTCTCTCATCCCCTGATAAAGCAATTCCTTAGAGGGGCCAAAAACTTAAGACCCCCCCAGGAGGGCTCCAGCTCTAGCCTGGGACCTTAACTTTGTATTGGAACCCCCCCCCCCCCCATTTGATCCAGCTGCTACAGCAGAGTTGAAATTCCTTTCTTGGAAAACAGCTTTACTTCTAGCCATCACTTCAGCAAGAAGAGTGTCTGAGCTGTCGGCCCTCATGGCAGTGGAACCCTTCATTATCTTCCATGCAGCCAGGGTTTCCCCTCAGGACTAATCCATCCTTTATGCCCAAGGTGGTGTCTAGTGTGGCTCTAAACCAGTCCATTCATTTTGTCTACTTTTTTCCCTAAATAAAGGGGAAAAGATACTGCATTCTCTGGATGTACACAGACAGCTTAGATTCTCTTTGGACAGGACTAAGCTTCTCAGAAAATCTGACCAGCTGCTAGTTAGCTTTGCTGCCTGGGCACGGGGGAAGGCCATTTCAAAGCAAACCATTTCCAAATAGGTAGCACATTGCATCAATTTCTGCTACAAACACCATGGAAAACCTACCCCACAGGGGATAAGGACACATTCCACCAGGGCTACATCTACCTCTGCTGAATTTCTCAGAGGAGTTCCTACCAGGGACATCCTGGAAGCTGCAACCTGGAGCTCTGTACATACTTTCACCAAGCATTACCACCTGCCTATCTTTTCTAAATCCAGAGCTGGATTTGCCACAGCAGTCTTACAGGGCCTCATTGCTAGCCCTAATGCTCTTTAACTACCTCCACCCAATGTGATGACTGCAACAGTGAAACATGAAGAACGTAGTACAGTTGTGTACATTTACCATAAATGTAGATGTTCGGGTGTATTCACTGTTGTAGTCCTGGTTACCCTCCCTCCAGCCCCCTGACTTCTCTTGACTTTTACCTTTCCTCCTTGTTTGGCATGTATTATATCATGTGTATTTGCTTTCTGCTGGGGGTGTTCCATACCATATTGTCCATCCAAAAGCAACCCAGCACAAAGGAAGATAAAATCAATAGGCTTTATTGTGGCAACTCCATCATGCAAACCGGTTTCGGCTGAGAAACTAGCCTTCTTCAGTGCAATAAAAAATTCAATTAGAGCACATCCTAGTGTCTGCTTATATATCACCAAATTTTAAAGAGATACATACAAACCAAATAAATAAGAGGTAGAACCCCCAAAACAAAATTAATTTAACTGCTCGTTAAGACCAGGTCTGAATAAAGCTCCCAGCCTGGTGATCCAAGAGGATTCCATATTGTTTAATATATCATGCCAACTTGCTTTGGAAGTTCTATGCATTTTAATTTTATCTATTATGATAAACTTGAATTTTGCAGTTTGATGTGTAATGGTGTGTTTGTAAAGGGTGGTAGAAACTCTTTTATTTCTGATCTCACTTAGGTGTTCGCTTATGCGGTGTCTAAAATGTCTGGATGTTTGTCCCACATAAAAAGATGAGCACGTGCAAGTAGCTAAATAAATTATCCAGTCACTGCTGCAGTTACCAAAGATTCTAATCTCATACACTTTGGAAGTGTTGCAGCTGGTAAATTCTTTACTTTTAAAGGTATGTGTACATGCACTGCAGTGACCACAAGGAACACAGCCTACCAAAGGGTCACCAAATAGTGTTTTCTGCAACGGGATGGGTGGGTTATAATGTTTATAATGGGTAAGATGTGTATTGATGGTTCTACCTCTACGGTAGGAAAAAGCACATCTATCTTGTAATATCCCATTTAAATGTTCATGCACCCGTAGAATATCCCAATGATTATTAATGATATCCCTAAATCTTGGGGTATTACTTCCAAATGTGGTGACTAGTCTGATAGGTTGGGATGTCTGTGTATTGTGTCCAGTGGTACCATGTTGGTATTCCAAAAGTTGTGATCTCTGTATACGATTGACTTGGGTTGCAGTTTGGGTAATGCGATCTTTGTTATAACCTCTGGATGTCCTTCATGGATGCATCTGCAGTCATAACAGCTGGGTTGTCCTGTCGTCAGGCAGCCCTTCAGTCGGCCGGATTCCAAAGTCCGGGTCCGCTTCGCTGATGTCGCACTTCACCCGGCGTCATCTCTGTTGGTCTTGGTATAAAGCATCAGCCGACGCCATTTTCCTCAGTCTTTCTTGCGCGTGGCGCCGAAGCAGAAGCTGTTCGCAAGTGCCGGTCGGTCGGATCCAGAGATTATTTCTACCGAATACTACTTTGAAGACTTCTAAAGCTAAGTACCCCGTTGGGCACTCTTTCTTGCCTCAGCCGATGTCAGAAAAAGTTAATAATTGTTTAACCTGTGGGAAACAAATACCTCATAAAGATTTCCACTCTTACTGTCTGCCTTGTTTAGTCCCAGCCCACGACGTAGCAGCCTGTTCGGCCTGTGCTTCCTTCAACCGAAACGCAGGCGCGGTCGGAGTTTGCAGAACAGTTTTTCGGTTCTGATTTTGCGTACATTATGTCGCCGGATCCTCCGACTACACTTTCTGCCAAAAAACGCAAAGATAAAGACCGACACTCGCGGTCCGCGGTTTCAGCCGAAACCATGCTTAAACAAACCGCGAGTGTCTCGGTTTCGGCAGAAACCGAGAAAACTGATCAAAGTACAGCTGAATCTATCTCTACAGCTGAGGCCCCTGCTACAACTCTTGAACCAACCTCAGAAGTTTTATCCACTACGGCGGCTGCCAATGACTTATCAGACACCATTCCCTTGGATGTCTCTACCCCAGCACGTGGTGCTGCTAGGCCTCCAGCAGCCATGTCCATTAAGGCCTTCGCCAGGGCTAAAGCAGCCAAGACTTCTAAAACAGTGCCTGTTAAACCCCCCTCCACCAGGCCCTCTTCTAGTTCTCAAATGCTTACTTTGGCAGAAGATTTAATTTCATTAATTAGAGGATCTCAATCTCACCCAGACAGGGCCTCTCAGCCCCAGAGAAGAGACCTAGGGCAGAGCCCCGTGAGCCAGTGTCCTCTGATGATTCGGCTGATGAATCAGACATAACTGACCAGCCAGAGGCCCCTTTCTCCAATTTTGAAGATTCTGATGCTGAAGAATCTATTCCAGCTGCTTCTCCTCCAGAAGAATTCTCCTTTGGGGAAACCTTACATGCCATGAGAGCATTTCCAATGGCAGCAACAAGATTTTTCAGATTCCAGAAAAGACTTAGAACCTTTCTGCACCTTCCACAGCACAGGCCCTTAGCTATACCTCCTGTTCTCTCTGTGGTAGATGATGCTTTCAATGATGTCTGCTCTGCTCCAGATTCATTACCCCAGCCCCTGCCAAACCAGACAGATTTTACAGGGTGCCAGATACTCATCACCACCTTTACAAGGCCTCTCTTGCAGACTCCGAATCTATATACCAGAGTCCCAAGGCACTAGGAGCGACCATAGCTAAAAACCCTATTCCTTCTGAAATCGAAGCAAGGTCATTAGACAGATTGGGTAAAAGGTTTACACTTCAGCTACTCTCTCAGCTAGAGCTTTAAACTGTCAATTTCACATGATACAATACCAAGAGTTTATGCTTGATCAGTTAACTAAAAACTAACCACTGATGAATCTCTTGACAAGAAATATGTATTAGAAATGGTAAATAACATACAACAGGTTAGTAACCATTCCTTAAAATGTGGCTATGATGCACTGGAGGCTTCATTTAGATCAGCCATGACTGGCACAGTGATAAGAAGACATGCATGGCTAAAGGAGCAACCTCTACCGGATCATGTTAAAGCTAAGTTGCTAGATGCTCCTATGGATAAGACAAGTTTGTTTGGTACACCTGCACAGCAGGTTATAAAGAAAATGGAAGAAAAAGCAAAATTAGTTCAAGCGGTTAAAGATTTCCTGCAGGTTCAACCCCAAGGTTTAGCAGGAACTGGCCTGCCAAAAATTGGTCCTTTCCTGACTCCACAAGATTTCAAAGGGGCAGGAATAGGCGTTCAGAGGCAGAAACCAATCTAGAGGTGGTGCCTACAGAGGACGACAGTGGCAAGGTAACAACAGAGGCTCAGACACAACCACTGCCACTACAACAGCACAGCCACAGTGACTTAATCCTAAATCCGCCTACCAGGAACAAATAGCAGCTCCTCTAGGCGGAAAGTTAACCTTATTTTCAAAGAACTGGCACCACATAACAAAAGACAAGTGGATTTTACAAACCATAGATCAAGGTTACCGATTCCACTTCCACACTTTACCAGTCAAAGAGGAATGCCAAATCTACCTCCAAATCAAAAAGCAGAAGCTCTACAACAGATAATGGAGTTAGCAAACATGAGAGCTGTGGAAAAAGTACCAACAGCAGAGCAAGGAAAGGGGTTCTACTCCAGACTATTCCTAGTTCCAAGAAAGGAAAAAGTTGGAGACCAATTCTCGACCTGTCCACCTTAAATACATACATCATTGTACCAAAATTCAAAATGCTGACCCTACAGCAACTTCTTCCCATGCTGGGCAAGGAGTGTTGGCTGGTAACTCTAGATCTCAAGGAGGCATACCTGCACGTCCCTATTCGACCAATCTGCAGAAGATACCTCAGATTTCTTGCAGGATCAGAGCACTATCAATTCTCAGCATTGCCTTTTGGCTTATCTACTGCGCCCAGAGTATTCACAAAATGCCTGGCATCAGTAATCGCCATTGCAGACTACAGGAATTCAAATTTACCCATACCTGGACGACTGCCTGCTACAAGGGACAACAAAAGCAAGTTGACAACAGATTTACAACGGGTCATTTACTTGCTACAAGCACTGGGATACACAGTCAATTTACAAAAGTCAAGGCTGATACCATCCCAAACAAGAACATTCTTGGGAGCGGAATTGGACACAGTAAGACAAATGGCATTCCTAACTACAGAAAACAAAAAGAACTCCCTCTTTACTTCTTGGCACTAACAAAACTGAACAAGTTAACAGCAAGAAAGGTACTGCAGGCCTTGGGCTTCATGGCATCATGCATAATTTTGGTCCCATTTGCCAGACTTCATATGAGAAAACTACAGTGGTACCTAAGGAATTTATGGTCCCAGCACAGGCACAGCCTAGAAACAGAAATCCCACTAATTCCATGCATAAAACAGGAGTTCCTATGGTGGGCTCAGGCATGCCAGTCAAACCCAGGCCTTCCCTTTCGCAGAGGTCAAGCAAGCCAGAACATCACAACAGACGCTTCAGACCTAGGATGGGGGCCCACATGATGGACAAACGCGTGCAAGGATTGTGGACTCAGGATCAACTTCACCTGCACATCAACCTAAAAGAAATGCTGGCAGTAAAACTGGCAATCCAAAAGTTCAGACCATTTCTCAAAGAGGGCCAGTTGATGATAAGGACAGACAACACCACAGTCATGTGGTACATCAACAAACAGGGAGGCACTCATTCATACCCCCTATGCAGACTGACTTTGGAACTGTGGACCCTGGCACTCAGCTACAACATCCAGCTACAGGCAATATTTGTACCAGGAAAAGAAAATACTCTAGCAGACATATTAAGCAGAACCACATCAGATGCCCACGAATGGCACCTGCACCCGGACATCTTCAAGACCATCACAAAGAAATGGGGAATGACTCAGATAGATCTATTCGCATCACCCCACAATCACCAGCAACAAAAATTCTGCACAAGGACATTCCACCCATTAGCATGGAAAGTGGATTCTCTCTCCTTCAGCTGGAAAGGCCTAACGGCATATGCATTCCCACCTTTTCCCTTGATACACAAAGTATTACTAAAAATCAAGGAAGAACAGCCAAGGATAATCCTGATAGCTCCAAACTGGCCAAGACAACACTGGTACCCACTGCTGAGGAGCATGTCTCGGAACAATATGTGGCCAATACCCCTGATGCCTTTGATGCTAACTCAGAACAACTACAGCACCATACATCCAAACCTGAAAACGTTACAACTGACTGCATGGAACATCACATAGCAGCAGCTAATCAAGAACTTTCCCAAAGAGTTAAAGACATTATTCTTGAAGCACGCAGACCTTCAACAAGAAGGAACTACGCTGGAAAATGGAAAAGGTTTGTCACTTGGAGTTCTGAAAGAGGAAAAGATGTGTCAAACATAGATATGCCTAACATTCTGGAGTACATGGCGAACTTCTCGATTCAGGCCTGTCCTACTCCTCCATCAAGATACATGCATCAGCTATTTCAGCAGAATACAGCTTTGATCCACCTGTTTTTCACACCCTTTGCTCAGACAGTTCCTCAGAGGAATCAAGAATGTAAATCCTCCAAGGAAACCACCATTGCCAGCTTGGGACTTAAACTTCGTACTAGAAAAGTTGACACTATCACCCTTTGAACCAGCAGCAACAGCAGACCTACAACACCTGTCTTGGAAAACTGCTTTCCTACTGGCAATTACTTCAGCAAGGAGGGTTTCAGAACTACAGGCCTTAATGGCAGTGCAACCCTTCCTAGTCTTCCACCAAGATAGTGTCCATGAGGACTAATCCAACCTTTATGCCTAAGGTGGTATCCAGGGTGTCCTTAAACCAGGCAATCCACCTTCTACCTTCTTTCCCAACCCACAAAACAGAGGGGAAAGAATATTGCATACCTTGGATGTACATAGACAGCTACGCTACTACTTGGACAGAACCAAAAGCAACAGAAAGACTGACCAGCTTTTTGTAGCCTATGCAACAGGAAGGGAAGGAAAAGCTATTTCCAAACAGACAATCTCCAAATGGATAGGAAATTGCATTCGGTTCTGTTACTCCTTCCATGGAAAACCAATTCCACAGAACATAAGACCTCATTCTACAAGGGCAACAGCCACTACCACAGCCTTCTTACGAGGAGTGGCAACCAAAGACATTATTGAGGCTACTTGGACCTCCGTGCATACATTTGCCAAGCATTATAATTTGCCTCTATATTCCAGATCCCGAGCAGGGTTTGCCACTGCTGTACTGCAAGGGATCCTAAACACACCATAATCTTCCTTTATCCTCCTCCCCTAGTTGGCTATGGTGTTCTACCCAGCTGTTATGACTGCAGATGCATCCATGAAGGACATAGTACAGTTTTGTACCTACCATAAATGTAGATGTCCGAACTGGATAGCATCTGCAGTCAGGATTACCTCCCTCCTTCCCTCTGTGGTACTCCTAGGGTGTTTACCTCCCCTAATAGCTAGCTGGTGGGGAGTCTTTATGGTGTATTTGTTTGTATATATGTACATACATGCTTATTTTTGTGTTTACCTATATCTTTTTTGGAAACATTGGCATTCTATCCAAAAAATTTTAGCCTTCCAAGAGGGCTTCTGGCATCTGGGGCAAGAAACACTGAGGAAAATGGCGTCGGCTGATGCTTTTATACCCGAAGACCAACAGAGATGACGTCGGGTGAAGTGCGACATCAGCGCCGGACCCGACTTTGGAATCCGGCCGACTGAAGGGCTGCCTGACGACAGGACAACCCAGCTGTTATGACTGCAGATGCTATCCAGTTCGGACATCTACATTTATGGTAGGTACAAAACTGTACTTTATCAGCCTGTTTAAGTCTTGTTGACATACCTGGAAGAGCATATACGCTTAATACGTAAGAATTGGGACTTTGGGATGTTGTCGATGATATGGCGGGGGTGGTGGCTGGAGGCATGAAGTAAAGTGTTGTATTTCGGAACTTTCCTGTGTACCCGAGTTTCCACTGTGTGGTTTACTTGTTGAGTAACAACAACATCCAAAAAGATTATTTGTTGATATTCAGTGTTTAAAGTAAAATGAATATCCCATCTATTGCTATTAAGAAATGTAACCAATTCATGTACCAGTGTCGCATCACCCCGCCATACCATCCAACAATCATCCAGATAACGTCTCCAAATATCTAACTAAACTAAAAAGGAGTTATTGTTGGTGTCATAAATAAATCGCTCTTCAAAAAAACCCATAAATAAGTCAGCATAAATGGGAGCAAAAGATGCTCCCATGGCTGTACCTCTAACCTGCCAATAGGGCTGGCCATCAAAGTAGAAAATGTTTTTGGTTAAAACATATTCTGTTAGTTTAAGTAAAAAGTTATTAAAGCCAGGAGTGTATAATTGGGATTTCTCTAACCAATATTTGATGACCTGTAATCCAGCACGATGTGGTATACTGGTGTAAAGGGAGGTGGCATCCAGCGTGCAGCGAAACCATTCTGGTTCCAATTGTGTATCCCGAATAATAATCAAAAATTCCGTGGTGTCTTTGAGTCTGGACCTAACCAAGGTTGGTAATGGTTTTAGATAATATGTCAGGAAAACTGACAATGGTTCAGTAAGAGACCCCTTACCAGATACAATCGGTCTACCTGGTGGACATGTGGGATGTTTGTGCATCTTGGGGAGTAAATATAAGTATTGAGGAATCGGGTCTGAGACCTTAAGTTGGTTACATGTGTGTTGGTTAATGATGCCCTCCTCCATGGCTAGATCAAGAAATGTATCAATATGTTTTTTGAAATTGGGTGTGGGATCCACCCCCATGTGTATGTAGAAACGGGCATCAGATAGTTGTTTGTGCGCCTCCGCCTGATGCATCTCCCAATCCATTATTACAATACCTCCTCCCTTGTCAGCTGGTAGAATGACTATATTGTGATTGGAACTAAGTTCCTTTAATGCTTGCTGTTCCTGTTTGGTCAGGTTGTGCCGAATAGGCTGATAACCCTGAGAAAAATGCAAATCCTTAAGAATGCATTCCTTGAATATAGCTACATGTTTGTCCATGGGAGGTTGGAAATTGGATCTCCCAAATTGAAACTCAGTAGATCTTTGAGTGTTTTCTTCATCTGAAAAAAATATTTTCAGGTTAAGTAGTCTGCAAAAATCATTCACTTCATTAACTAAAACATGTTCAGGAACAAAAGACATATGTACAAAATTGAGATCCTTATTCAATATTTTATTGTGAACATTTGACAGTTCGTATGAGGAAATGTTGTGTACATTATCTATTGAGTCACAATCTTCTGCAACAATTGCTGTATGTTCTGTGTGCTTCTTTCTGTGTTTTCTCCCCCCTCTCCGTTTTTTGGACCTAAAGGGTCTGAAGGTTGTTTACGTTTAGCCACTGGAGAATCTTGGTTAGAAGGGCAATCAAGATCAGTGGCAGAGGATGATTCATCCTCTGACGTGCTACTTGGTGACTGCATAGTTTTTCTAAGTATGGATCTTGGTCTCTTCCTCCTATTGGTGGATCTAGAACTGTGGTCAGAAAATTGAACACCTTTTTGGATGACAAAAGGTTTACCCTTCTCATAGTCAGCAATGTCTCTTTGAAATTTCTGAGTTTTCTTTTTGATAAGTTGTTCCTCTAATGTAGCTAGATCCTTGGCCAAATAGTTATTAAAGAAGCTTTCAGACTCATAAGCCTTGGCTTCTTGACAATTGGCATTAATTTCTAAGTCTGGCTTTCTGTCATCCTTTCATAATAACTAACCAGAGTGTCTACAAATAACATTGATGCTTGGTGTTGTGTTTGTGCCCAATCTGTAGAAAGTTGGTCATCAATAACACCCACAAGTGGTTGAATTTGGATTCTTAATCCTCGTGGCATAATGTTTTTTTAATTTATAAGCTTTAAACCACTTGAGATGCCATATATTGGCCCTTAGAGATCTCATGTTCTTGGTTAATTTTTGAAATAGTACACCACAGAGATGTTTGGCATTCACTATGTCAGTAGTCAAATTACTAGAATTTGGTGGCTTTAGGCTGAACACATCTAAATTATCTTTATCTGCAGATAAACCCTGTAAAATACCTGAAAGGTCCATAGTGCCGGGTGAAGAAACACTATGAAATAATCTTGTTGTTCTTGTGCCAATGTATCAATATAGATATACGCCACTGAAAATAGAAACAAATATAAAAATATAAGAGATGGTATATATAATACCAAATAAGTATATACAGTGTTTGTATATTATATTGGCATAATATAAGTCTTTTGTGCTTGAGTCATTGGCCAGTGTTCATAAAATAATTGGAAAAAATTCTAATATGGGACCTGTTGATCACACCAAATGCTAATCTTAAACACCAAGATGGGAAACAAAATACCAAATCAATCAGAGTCTATGGTATGGAATGGACTAATGTCCCAAAATAGGTAGCCGACCTTCGTCTCAACTACTAGTATATAAAATAGATGAAAATTTCACCTAACCAAATACTCTGTATATTTGTTTTATCAAAAAGGGAAACATGCCTATCTCAGCAGAGCATGAACAACCATAGATGATTATTCCAATATTACTGCAGATATTCAAAATTCTGGCCGACCTTCGTCTTAGCCCTATATCGCATTAGTGTTGATGTAAATAAAGCATAAACTGGTGGCCGAACTTCTTCTTAGCCACATATCATATTCATATAATCCATAAACCATCAGACTCAACATAAAGAGATGTGCACCGTCTCTGTATATACCATGAAAAAATGGCCACTGGTATCCTGGTCATCTGCTGTAAAAAGTTAACCTGAGTAATATAAATACCCTATAATCAATAAACTGCATGGCCAATAAATCAAATGGTATAATAAATGGTAGATAGCATTTGGTGACCTCAAAAAGTCAGAAAAGCATACAATAATACACTAGTATTAAATTAAGAACTCGTGTTCAAGTCCCCAAGCACAAAAAACTGAGTTCCTAAACCCGTGCATTAGTAACTCATCAAAATTTAAATAAATGAACGGATGATATCCTGATAACTAGATTTCGATATCAACATACTTTAGAGATGTTATTCTTGACCAAAAGTATGTATATTTATAAGTATGAAATACTGATACTGTTATCTAGCTGGTATATGAGTGTGCAGCCCATATATTAATCAAAAAAGGCATATTGAATATCCCTGTCAGAAAACAACACATCATGTATACATATATAACTTGTAGAAAAAATGACATTCATATATAACATATTTCAAAGAGCAAAATTGCCAAATGTCCAACGTTTAGTAGAAAATGTTCAAAAAAGAAATAATCAAGTCCAATTCCTATCCAAAAACACGTGCGTGGCTCCAAATGATGTAGTTTGTCTGGCGTTCGATGTTAGACAAAATGGCTTTCTTCTTTGATCGTATCTATGATCCACCAAATTATGCACCGTAGACAAATAGCTACCATGTCCCCACAGCTATTGCATATATTGTAGAAAAAAACCCGATGAAATCCGATGCACAAAAATATAAATGTGTATTAGATAAGCCCAAAAGAAGTTTTGACACAACATAACATTCCAAGTAATATTTGTATGTAAAAGATATATGTCCAACAAAATGAAATAATTGAAAAACAGTGTTCCGCCGATGTTATAAATGGGTCCCACTGTCTAATGAAAGTTCCTAGGCATGAAAAAAATGCAACGGTCAACTGAAACATTCACCACAGATCCCGGCTTGAAGGCCCCGTCCCGCACAAAATGAGTATGACTTATAGCAACCGTCTCACCTTGAAATATAATGCAGGATCGGATGGTTGTTGTAGAAAACTTTGTTATATGTCCAGATTTGAATATAGTAACCGAACTAAAAGATATCACGACCCCAATACATCCAAACTGCTGATACTTGCATCCAAAAGCCGAACACACTGCAACCGCAATAATCAAATGCCCAAAAGTAGTAAAAAGTCCCAAATAGGAAGGAAAATATCTGTAACATACCAAAGTATTATAAATTGGACAGATAAGAAAACAAATAATGTGTGTAGAGCCACTGATTTACGCTGCCATTCTTCCCAAGCGTCTCCAGCGTGTAAATGAATCAAACAAGGAATAAACAAGTCACGCAGGGTAGACCAAGTGCATGGATTATACCATAAGCATATTGTTCATCCAAAAGCAATCCTGCACAAAGGAAAATAAAATCAATAGGCTTTATTGTGGCAACTCCATCATGCAAACCGGTATCGGCTGAGAAACAAGCCTTCTTCAGTGCAATAGAAAATTCAATTAGAGCACATTCTAGTGTCTGCTTATATATCACCAAATTTTAGAGAGATGCATGCAGACCAAATAAATGAGGCAGAACCCCGAAAACAAAATTAATTTAACCTAACTCATTAAGACCAGATCTGAATAAAGCTCCCAGCCTGGTGTTCCAAGAGGATTCCATATTGTTTAATATATCCTGCCAACCTGCTTTGGAAGTTCTATGCATTTTAATTTTATCTATTATGATAAACTTGAAAAACTATGCAGTCACCAAGTGGCACGTCAGAGGATGAATCATCCTCTGCCACTGATCTTGATTGCCCTTCTAACCAAGATTCTCCAGTGGCTAAATGTAAACAACCTTCAGACCCTTTAGGTCCAAAAAACGGAGAGGGGGGAGAAAACACAGAAAGAAGCACACAGAACATACAGCAATTGTTGCAGAAGATTGTGACTCAATAGATAATGTACACAACATTCCCTCATACGAACTGTCAAATGTTCACAATAAAATATTGAATAAGGGTCTCAAATTTGTACTTATATCTTTTGTTCCTGAGCATGTTTTAGTTAATGAAGTGAATGATTTTTGCAGACTACTTAACCTGAAAATATTTTTTTCAGATGAAGAAAACACTCAAAGATCTACTGAGTTTCAGTTTGGGAGATCCAATTTCCAACCTCCCATGGACAAACATGTAGCTATATTCAAGGAATGCGTTCTTAAGGATTTGCATTTTTCTCAGGGTTATCAGCCTGTTCGGCACAACCTGACCAAACAGGAACAGCAAGCATTAAAGGAACTTCGTTCCAATCACAATATAGTCATTCTACCAAATGACAAAGGAGGGGGTATTGTAATAATGGATTGGGAGATGTATCAGGCGGAGGCGCACAAACAACTATCTGATGCCCGTTTCTACATACACATGGGTGTGGATCCCACACTCAATTTCAAAAAACATATTGATACATTTCTTGATCTAGCCATGGAGGAGGGCATCATTAACCAACACACATGTAACCAACTTAAGGTCTCAGACCCGATTCCTCAATACTTATATTTACTCCCCAAGATGCACAAACATCCCACATGTCCACCAGGTAGACCGATTGTATCTGGTAAGGGGTCTCTTACTGAACCGTTGTCAGCTTTCCTGACATATTATCTAAAACCATTACTAACCTTGGTTAGGTCCAGACTCAAAGACACCACGGAATTTTTGAATATTATTCAGGATACACAATTGGAACCAGAATGGTTTCTCTGAATGCTGGATGTCACCTCCCTTTACACCAGTATACCACATGGTGCTGGATTACAGGCCATCAAATATTTTTTGGAGAAATCCCAATTATACACTCCTGGCTTCAATAACTTTTTACTTAAACTAACAGAATATGTTTTACCCAAAAACATTTTCTACTTTGATGGCCAGCCCTATTGGCAGGTTAGAGGTACAGCCATGGGAGCATCTTTTGCTCCCATTTATGCTGACTTATTTATAGGGTTTTTTGAAGAGCGATTTATTTATGACACCAACAATAACTCCTTTTTAGTTGAATTAGATATTTGGAGACGTTATCTGGATGATTGTTGGATGGTATGGCGGGGTGATGCGACACTGGTACATGAATTTGTTACATTTCTTAATAGCAATAGATGGGATATTAATTTTACTTTAAACATTAAATATCAACAAATAATCTTTTTGAATGTCATTGTTACTCGACAAGTAGACCACACGTTGGAAACTCGGGTACACAGGAAATTTCCAAAATACAACACTTTACTTCATGCCTCCAGCCAACACCCTCGCCATATCAACAACATCCCAAAGTCCCAAGTCTTGCGTATTAAGCGTATATGCTCTTCGGAACAATCTCACCAGGTGTGTCAACAAGACTTAAACAGGCTGATAACCAGAGGTTATAACAAAGATCGCATTACCCAAACTGCAACCCAAGTCAATCGTATGCAGAGATCACAACTTTTGGAATACCAACATGGTACCACACGGACACAATACACAGACATTCCAACCTATCAGACTAGTCACCACATTTGGAAGTAATACCCCGAGATTTAGGGATATCATTAATAATCATTGGGATATTCTATGGGCGCATGAATATTTAAATGGGATATTACAAGATAGATGTGCTTTTTCCTACCGTAGAGGTAGAACCATCAATTCACATCTTACCCATTATAAACATTATAACCCACCCATCCCATTGCAGGAAAACACTATTTGGTGACCCTTTGCTAGGCTGTGTTCCTTGTCGTCACTGCAGTGCATGTACACATACCTTTAAAAGTAAAGAATTTACCAGCTGCAACACTTCCAAAGTGTATGAGATTAGAATCTTTGGTAACTGCAGCAGTGACTGGATAATTTATTTAGCTACTTGCACGTGCTCATCTTTTTATGTGGGACAAACATCCAGACCTTTTAGACACCGCATAAGCGAACACCTAAGTGAGATCAGAAATAAGAGTTTCTAATGCCCTTTACAAACACACCATTACACATCAAACTGCAAAATTCAAGTTTATCATAATAGATAGAATTAAAATGCATAGAACTTCCAAAGCAGGTTGGCATGATATATTAAACAATATGGAATCCTCTTGGATCACCAGGCTGGGAGCTTTATTCAGACCTGGTCTTAATGTGTTAGGTTAAATTAATTTTGTTGTGGGGGTTCTGCCTCTTATTTATTTGGTTTGTATGTATCTCTTTAAAATTTGGTGATATATAAGCAGACACTAGGATGTGCTCTAACTGAATTTTCTATTGCACTGAAGAAGGCTTGTTTCTCAACCAAAACCGGTTTGCATGATGGAGTTGCCACAATAAAGCCTATTGATTTTATCTTCCTTTGTCCTGGATTGCTTTTGGCTGGACAATACGCTTATGGTATAATCCGTGCACTTGGTCTACCCTGCGTGACTTTGGTTTATTCCGTGTTCCATACCATAAAATTGCTTCCTATTGTGGGGGCACCTGACATCTGGGGCAAGAAAAACTGATGTAATGGCATCGGCTGCATGTTTTATACCCCTGACGACCTGACATCATGAAAGAAGCGACAGCATCCAACGCAGAAATCCGAAGACTCTGGTATTCAGGCTGACTGAGTGCTACCTGCAGGCAGATAACCCAAATGTGATGACTGCAACAGTGACTACACTCTAACATCTACATTTATGGTAAGTGTACACAGGTCTATATTAGATTTTCGAAAATTTTGTAGCGCGAATCACTATAGGTCGACACCTAGTGATCGATCTACGAATTAATCAGAAACCTAAATAAAAAAATAAATAAAAACACAAACATAAAGTAAAGGGTGTAGGCAGGGCCACCTGCACCCCACACACCCCCGCTACTTAAATATACCAACTCAGAGATCGCGCTACAGTGTAGGAAATAGAAATCTTCCATTTCCGCACTATATTGCACTGAAGTGACCCTTTACTTTGTTTTTGTTTGTTTTTATTTAGATTTTCTATTATTTCGTAGATTGATCACTAGGTTTCGACCTATAGTGATTCGCTCTACGAAATTTTCAAAAATCTAATATAGACCCAGTGTACACAACTGTATTTTCTGTGGCCCTACTTTGGAAAGACAGCTGCTTATTCCTTGAGGACTTGACGGACTGTCCCATTCTGGAAGCATTTTGTGGTTTTGTTCATCCATTTGTCTGTATGGCAGGCTGTCAAGCAGGGCATGTGGGTTGAGGCTATGATATCCAGAGGCAGTGTCATTCCCTTTTGCACTCTTCCCAAGCCACACACACACATTACTCCATTACTCAGTCTTACCCTGTCAGAAGTGTGTGTCAAGGAAAGAGGTCTTAAACTTCAGTCAAAAATAGTCACTCATTGAATAACAAAACATCTTTTTTAAATCAGTACCAAACATTTCCCTGCTAAGAAAGCAGACTCTTAAAGTAACATCACAAAATGATTCATACCATAAGTGAATTAAGGCTATGATATCCTGGCCTTTAAAATCCAGAAGTTCAGTTACTTCTTCACAGACATTGTATCTGTTAATTGCATCACATGTGTACATGTCCAACTCTGCTGCTATGAGTAAGTCACAACTGCAGAGTACAATTTTGTGGTGTTATTCTGCTGCGGTAGCTTCACATTTGTATTTTCTTCCTTCCTCTTTGTTAATATCTTCTCTCCAATGTGTCAACTGTCAAAGATCGTACAGCCTCAGAATGCGTAGTGCCATCAGAAGCAACACAGTCTGCCAAAACAGTTTGGAAGGGAGATGACTGCAGTCCTTCCAAATCCATGCCACACTTCTCAGCTGCATCTCACCAGGGCAGTTTGGCTCCATCTCTCTGCTCTCTTTCTGTCCAACTTTAACATAATTATTTTTCTTCCAAACCTCCAGCTGTAGTGGCAACTCCTTCCTGCAAAAAATCATCCACCATTGTGGAAACCTTGTCCATGCTGCAGTCTGACAGCACTCAACAACACTCTCTGTTGAAAAAAGTAAAGGTAATCTCCCGAGTATCTTGGCTAAATTTTTCTTTTGGTAGTATGAATGCTACCTTAGTTCTACTCAAGAAATAAGCCATGCCTAGTGGGCTACCCAGGTCAAAAGTAAATAACATTCAGTAAACTTGGCAATATGCCCTTTAGAGTCTCCAGAGGTCATTCTCCTTCCTGATGGTACTTAACTGCTGTAAGAGCTCTCCAGATGTAAGGTAGCACGCTTATGCAAGCTTTCATATCAGTAAATATTTGAGAGAATCTCTTACAAATGGTAATAGTTCTCTCTCTCATCCTCATAGTAGTGCTGCCTATAAAAATTGGGAAATGTGTGTTTTGATGCCACATTTATCTTTCATTGTAGCTATATTTTTAAAATACCTTTTTGCTTGAAGGTCGTCTGGGTTCTGTATGAGGAAAGAAATGAGCTTGCACATTGGGTGTCACTGTTTATCCCAGGTACATGGACACCAGTATATCCTACTGGAGACATGGCTTCCACAAGTGCATATGTTGGATAGAAGCCTAGGCCTAGCCTATAGCTGCTTTTAATTTATTTGTCATTCTGAAATATTTGTCCACATTTCTTTTACTCTTTCATTAGTAACTTACCTGAAATTTTAAGTAACATTAGTCAAGTGTAACCATATTGCATTTTGCAGGTACACTTAAAAGGTAATATCCAATGACTTTTTAACATAAGTAATGCTGCTAAAGTCCGACACTACTATCTGTACTTTTAGAAATGAAGAAATTATCATGATGCCTGTAAATACGACTGCTATGATATGCACTTTAAAACTGTTTAAAATTATATCATGGTGAATATGCAGAAAATTTCATGATTGTGCATTTAGCTCTGTAATGAATGCTGGTCTTTGAGGTTTCAGTAAATGGCATTGCATGTTTCATGCCATTAGTTTGACTAAAATGTGCTTTCAAAGACAAGTAAGAACCAGTGTAGTGTGTGGTTGCTATATGTTTTCATTTGCAACAAAGATGCTGTACAATTGATTTCTTAACAAGCATATCCAGATATCTTGTAGGTTACAGAAGGTTTTCATGAATCCTGTGTTTACACCATTTGTAGGAGGCTGTGCAGAAGATGCTGGATCAAGCTGAAAACCAAGTGAGTGATAAAACAGGTTGAAAGTTGCTGCTTGTTTTATGCATTTCTTATAAAATTTACCCAGTGCATCCAGTACATTACTGTTGTTTATTTCTTCCCTTCCAAATTGTTAGCTAAGAGATAATGTGCAAAGTTAGTGACTTAATTTCTGGCTGTGAAATTCATTCACATATGGTAGGTGCCTAGGGACAAACTGTTTTTCAGGAGGTGAAAAGAAGCATAATGGCAGCTGTAAATAATAGGCGAGGAAGTGAAGTTGTGTGCCTAAAGGTAATGGTTTAAAAAATGTAACAGGATAGTTCAACATACATATGATGCAAGTTAACAAGAGTTCAGACTGTCTCTGACTTTCTATCTATGTTGGACTTATTGCTAATAAGCTTGCCCAGGTCTGGGTTAGTCTGTTCCACTAGTGGGCAGCTTCCTCAGTGGCCTTCAGAAGGAAATCTGTGACAGAGGTATGTGAAAACTGCGTTAGCCTTCCATTCTCATATTCACCAAGCACTACAAGCTAGGCTACCAGCTCAAGCATTCACCTTGAGGTTGTGTAGCTTGCAATTCTACTTGTATGTATGTATGTGTGTATATCTATATATATATATATATATATATATATATATATATATATATATTATATGTATAGCTTTATTGGAAAGGCAGAATTTGGATTGTATAAAGTATTCACCAGGTCTTCTATTTCACCTCCAGGAATAAATTTATCTGCAAGTGCTTTATAGATAATTAGCATGTGGAATAGCTTGTAAGTGGTTTTAGCAAGCTATAATGCTTGACAAGGTTGGGCATTATAGGGAAATAATGGACCACCCAGGGATGTTGTGAGGCTAGATGCCACATGCATCGAGCCTCCCCATCTGCTGAAGGGACATCATTTCTCTGTAATACCTAATTTTCTAAGCACCAGGGTATCTGTTAAATTGTCTTGTATTTGTTTTATTATTAGCATTTTTATCTGTGTGTTTTAGTACAGTTTTTAAAATAAAAAAAAACAGGAGCAAAGTTCTAAACCAATAAGTATAAAAATCCAAAGCTGAAAAGAATAGCGAACCAGCTCAACAGTAGCTCACCGACATATCCACTCAAAATAAGAAAACGAAAATGTACAATCAAGCGCCTTCGCCCGGACAATACCAGGCCCCCCCAAGATGAACCTGCACTCAACAAATCACAGGCCTACACAATCCAAACAGTGAAATCACTTGATCAACGAGTTAACAATCATGTGATTTCACTGTTCGGATTGTGTAGGCCTGTGATTTGTTGAGTGCGGGTTCATCTTGGGGGGGGCCTGGTATTGTCCGGGCGAAGGCGCTTGATTGTACATTTTCGTTTTATTATTTTGAGTGGATTTGTCGGTGAGCAACTGTTGAGCTGGTTCGCTATTCTTTTCAGCTTTGGATTTTTACAGTTTTTAAAATATTGAAGTGTAAACGTATTCGATGTTTGCACTTCAGGAAAAGGTAAAGCATTGAAACCATTTTGATTGAAAATGGGGAAACAAATACTGTTCCTTTGTGATGACTGAATCCTAACTCTAACAGACACTTCAGGCCAAATTTGTCTGAATAGTGATACTGTTAGGAGAAGTGTCTTTTTCTGATTAATGTGTAGGGTTAGGATTAGGGTAAAGGGCAGGGCAGCTTTAGGGTTAGACTGGGGCTTCACTGTGAGTGGTTTTAATAGTTTAACTTATTTTAAAGCTTAAACATTTTATTAGCTACTGTAGTTTGAATTAGCTGCTCAGGTGTATTATCTTAGACAAATTATCTCATTAGTTTTCAGGTAAATATCTTAGACAAGTGCATCTTATTAACATTCAGATAAATGCATATGTTTTCTCTGTGGGACAAGTAGATGAGAAGAATTGCTTAAGAAACCACTAAATATATACCTCCTTAATTTAAATAAAGAAACTGGAGTATAAACAGATCCTACATGGTACTGTCTCACACTGCAACACCTTGACTTGAAGCTTATCCTTTGCTTTTCATTCCCATGAACTCAGACTTTAATATTTTCCTTTTCCTTTGGTTCAGAAAGGTTTGTTAAAAGGGAAGGCAGTGCAGAGTCTGTCTCTTTATGATAGGTCTTTCTTGGCCAAGGCAATCATGGCTTCCTTTTCATGAAACCTGCCACATTTCCTCCGTGGCTCATGCCTCACTGCATAAGTACTTGGTAATTCAATAGGGCAGAATATTGCATCCCATTCCCTAGACAGTCTTTCAACTTGGAAGAAAGAATTTTGATTTCCAATGGAGACTTGTCTCCAGCCAAGTTCTGAATATTCTAAATTGAGCTAAAAGACCTACTTGCAAGTAAAACCTTCCTTCAGAAGTGAACATTTCGGACTGCCACAGAATACCTAGACCAATTGA